>NW_024470874.1:0-95000 GCF_017639515.1 Carcharodon carcharias | reverse complement strand
TCTCTCTGTCTCTCTCTCTGAGTCTCTCTCTCTCTCCCTCTGTGGCTCTCTCTGTCTCTCTCTATCTCACTGTGTCTCTCTCTCTCTCTCTGTCTCTCTCTCTCTGTGTCTCTCTCTATTACTCTCTGTGTCTCTCTCTATTACTCTCTCTGTCTCTCTCTCTCTCTCTCTGTCTCTTTCTCTGTGTCTCTCTCTGTGTGTCTCTCTGTCTGTCTGTCTCTCTCTCTGTCTCTCTCTCTCTCTCGTGGTGTCTCTCTCTCTGTGTCTCTCTCTCGCTGTGTCTCTCTCTCTCTCTCGTGGTGTCTCTCTCTCTCTCTGTGTCTCTCTGTCCCTCTGTGTCTCTCTCTCACTGTGTCTCTCTCTCTCTCTCTCTTGCTGTGTGTCTCCCTCTCTGTGTGTCTCCCTCTCTGTGTCTCTCCCTCTCTGTGTCTCTTCCTCACTGGGTCTCTCCCTCGCTGTGTCTCTCTATTACTCTCTCTGTCTCTCTCTCTCTATTACTCTCTCTCTGTCTCTCTCTCTGTCACTCTCTCGCTGTGTCTCTCTCTATTACTCTCTCTCTGTGTCTTTCTCTTTCCCTCTCTGCCTCGCTCTGTGTCTCTCCATCTCTCTGTTTCTCTCTTGCTGTGTCTCCCTCTATTTCTCTCTCTCGCTGTGTCTCTCTCAATCTCTCTCTCTCTCTGTCTGTGCGTGTGTGTGTCTCTCTCTATCTCTCTGTGTCTCTCTCCCTATCTCTCTGTCCCTCTCTGTCTGTGTGTGTGTGTGTGTGTGTGTGTGTGTCTCTCTCTCTGTCTCTCTGTGTCTCTCTGTCACTCTGTGTGGTCTCTGTCTCTCTCTTTCTCTCTCTCTCTCCCTCTCTGTCTCTCTGTCTGTCTCCGCCTCCATCTGTCTCTAATTCCGAGTCTCTCTCCCTCTCTCCCTGATGCAGGAGCTCAGTAAATTGATCCCAAAGTCGGTGGTTGCAGAGCTGAAGGAGGATTCCAGTAATGTCCTGCAGCTGATAACAGAGGCATACGGGGTGAGTGGGGGGGGCCAGAGATGGGGGCTGGGGTGCGGGGTTGGTGCCCTGGGTTCAAGGAACTGGGGTGAATTCAGGGGGTCGTGAACAGACGTGTGGGATGTAGTCTATAGAGGAGCAGAGACCCTCCATCTGCAGCTGCCAGGGAGGTGGGGGTGGGGGTGGGGGTCAGAGGTGGGCGTGGGGTTGGGGGTGGAGGTGGGGTTGGGGGTGGGGGTGGGGGTAGAGGTGAGGGTGGGGATGGGGGTGGGGGTAGAGGTGGGGGGTGGGGGTGGGGGTGGGTTAGGTGTGGGGATGGGGGTGGGGGTAGAGGTGAGGTTGGGGATGGGGGTGGGGGTAGAGGTGGGGGGTGGGGTGGGGGTGGGGGTAGGGTTAGGTGTGGGGGTGGGGGTGGGGGTGGGGGTGGAGGTGGGGGTAGGGTTATGGGTGGGGGTGGGGGTAGAGTTGAGGGTAGGGTTATGGGTGGGGGTGGGGGCGGGGGCGAGGTTGGGGGTGGAGTTGGGATGGGGGTGGAGGTGGGGGTGGGGGTGAAGTTGGGGGTGGAGTTGGGATGGGGGTGGAGGTGGGGGTGGGGGTGAAGTTGGGGGTGGAGTTGGGATGGGGGTGGGGTTATGGGTGGGGGTGGGGATGAAGTTGGGGGTGGAGTTGGGGTGGGGGTGGGGTTATGGGTGGGGGTGGGGGTGAAGTTGGGGGTGGAGCTGGGGTGGGGGTGGGGTTATGGGTGGGGGTGGGGGTGAAGTTGGGGGTGGAGTTAGGGTGGTGGTGGGGTTATGAGTGGGGGTGGGGGTGGGGGTGAAGTTGGGGGTGGAGTTGGGGTGGGGGTGGGGTTATGAGTGGGGGTGGGGGTGGGGGTGAAGTTGGGGGTGGATTTGGGGTGGGGGTGGGGTTATGGGTGGGGGTGGGAGTAGAGGTAGGGGTGGGGGTGAGGGTGAGGGTGGGGGTAGAGGTGGGGGTGGGGGTGGGGGTAGAGGTGGGGGTGGGGGTGGGGGTGAGGGTGGGAGTAGAGGTGGGGGTGGGGGTGGGGGTGGGGGTGGGTAGAGGTGGGGGGTGGGGGTGGGGGTGGGGGTAGGGTTAGGTGTGGGGGTGGTGGGAGAGGTGAGGGTGGGGATGGGGGTGGGGGTAGAGGTGGGGGTTGGGGGTGGGGGTAGGGTTAGGTGTGAGGGTGGGGGTAGAGGTGAGGGTGGGGATGGGGGTGGGGTAGTGGGGGTGGGGGTGGGGGTAGGGTTAGGTGTGAGGTGGGGGTAGAGGTGAGGGTGGGGATGGGGGTGGGGTAGTGGGGGTGGGGGTGGGGGTAGGGTTAGGTGTGGGGGTGGGGGTAGAGGTGAGGGTGGGGATGGGGGTGGGGTAGTGGGGGTGGGGGTAGGGTTAGGTGTGGGGGTGGGGGTGGGGGTGGGGGTGGAGGTGGGGGTAGGGTTATGGGTGGGGGTAGAGGTGGGGGGTGGGAGTAGGGTTAGGTGTGGGAGTGGGGGTGGAGGTGGGGGTAGGGTTATGGGTGGGGGTGAGGTTGGGGGTGGAGTTGGGGTGGGGGTGGGGGTGGGGGTGGGGTTAAGGATGGGGTTAAGGGTGGGGGTGGGGGTGACGTTGGGGGTGGAGTTGGGGTGGGGGTGGGGTTATGAGTGGGGGTGGGGGTGGGGGTGGGGGTGAAGTTGGGGGTGGAGTTGGGGTGGGGGTGGGGTTATGAGTGGGGGTGGGGGTGGGGGTAAAGTTGGGGGTGGAGTTGGGGTGGGGGTGGGGTTATGGGTGGGGGTGGGAGTAGAGGTGGGGGTGGGGGTGGGGGTGGGGGTGAGGGTGGGGGTAGAGGTGGGGGTGGGGGTGGGGGTGGGGGTGAGGGTGGGGGTAGAGGTGGGGGTGGGGGTGGGGGTGGGGTTGGGGGTGGGTGTAGGAGTGGGGGTGGGGGTGGGGGCAGGGGTGGGGGTGGAAGTGGGGGTGGCGTTGGGTTAGAAGTGGGGGGTAGGGCTGGGGGTAGGAGTGGGGGTGGGGCTGGGGGTGGATGTTGGGGTGGGGGTGGACACCTGGGGGAGTGGGGGCTTTCTGGAGTCAGGACTCAGGGGCCTGGGTATGGAGGACCCTGGGGTGACGGTGTCTGAGTCCGGGCTGACTCTAACCGGGATCTTCCTGTGCCTCCCGTCAGAACCTGTCTTCCACCATTAACCTGGAACACTCAAAGCTGCCGGATGGGGTCTCGGTCCGATTCGAGTCTCACTGCAGGAACCAGACCATCGCCCACAGTGGCCGGGCTGAGTGTCTGAACGTCCGGATCAACGAGGAGGTGAGTGAGCGAGTGAGTGAGTGAGTGAGTGAGTGAATGAGTGAGTGAGTGAATGAGTGAGTGAGTGAGTGAGTGAATGAGAGTGAGTGAATGAGTGAATGAGAGTGAGTGAGTGAATGAGTGAGTGAGTGAGTGAATGAGTGAGTGAGTGAATGAGTGAGTGAGTGAGTAAATGAGTGAATGAGTGAGTGAACGAGTGAATGAGTGAATGAGTGAGTGAGTGACTGAGCGAGTGAGCGAACAAGTGAGTGAACGATTGAGTGACCGAGTGAGTGGATGAGCGAGTGAGTGAGCGAGTGAATGGGAGAGTGAGTGAGTGAGTGAGTGAACGAGTGTGTGAATGAGTGAGTGAATGAGTGAATGAGTGAGTGAGTGACCGAGCGAGTGAGTGACTGAGCGAGTGAGTAAGTGAATGAGTGAGTGAGTGAGTGAATGAGTGAGTGAGTGAGTAAACGAGTGAATGAGTGAGTGAACGAGTGAATGTGTGAATGAGTGAGTGAGTGAATGAGAGTGAGTGAATGAGAGTGAGTGAGTGAGTGAGTGAATGAGTGAATGAGAGTGAGTGAGTGAGTGAGTGAATGAGTGAGTGGGTGAGTGAGTGAATGAGTGAATGAGAGTGAGTGAATGAGTGAATGAGAGTGAGTGAGTGAGTGAATGAGTGAGGGAGTGAATGAGTGAGTGAGTGAGTAAATGAGTGAATGAGTGAGTGAATGAGTGAATGAGTGAATGAGTGAGTGAGTGACCGAGCGAGTGAGCAAACAAGTGAGTGAATGATTGAGTGACCGAGTGAGTGGATGAGCGAGTGAGTGAGCGAGTGAGTGGATGAGCAAGCGAGTGAGTGAGTGAGTGGGAGAGTGAGTGAGTGAGTGAACAAGTGTCTGAATGAGTGAGTGAATGAGTGAATGAGTGAGTGACCGAGCGAGTGAGTGACTAAGCGAGTGAGTGAGTGAATGAGTGAGTGAGTGAATGAGTGAATGAATGAGTTAGCGAGTGAGTGACTGAGCGAGTGAGCGAACAAGTGAGTGAACGATTGAGTGACCGAGTGAGTGGATGAGCGAGTGAGTGAGTGAGCGAGTGAGTGGGAAAGTGAGTGAGAGAGCAAGGGAGTGACAGAGTGAGAGAGTGACCAAGTGACTGAGCAAGTGAGAGAGCGAATGAGTGAGTGACCGAGCAAGTGAGCGAGTGAGTTTGAGTGAGTGAGTGACCGAGTGAGGGAGAAAGTGAGTGAGTGAGCGACTGAGTGAGTGTGAGAAAACAAGCAAGTGAGTGAGCGAATATGTGATTGAGCAAGAGTGTTTGAGTGTGGAAGCGAGTGAACGAGTCCCCATTACCCAATTGTCTTCTCCCCCAACCCCATCCCCCTCCACCTTCCCCTCAATGTCCTTCCTTACCCCTTCACCTACCCATTCCCCCCTCCACCACTCTCCTTCCCCCTCAACCTCCCTCCTTCCCCCCTCATCTACCCCTTTCCCTTCCACCTCCCCATTCGTCCCCATTCATCTTCCCCATGCCCCATTCCCCATACACCTGCCCTCTCTCCTCGCCCTTCCGTCTCTCTCCATTCCTACTCCCACTCACCCTCCCCTTCCCCCTCTCCCTCTGCACCCCTCCACTCTCATCGTCCACCTTGCCGCCACCACCCCCCCTCTCATTGGCACTGACTGGTCTCTCATTGGCACTGACCAGTTGGCATGACCGGTCTCTCAATGGCACTGATCAGTTGGCACTGACTGGTCTCTCATTGGCACTGACCAGCCTCTCATTGGCACTGACCAGCCTCTCATTGGCACTGACCAGTTGGCACTGACCAACCTCTCATTGGCACTGACCAGTTGGCATTGACCAGCCTCTCATTGGCACTGACCAGTTGGCACTGACCAGCCTCTCATTGGCACTGACCAGTTGGCACTGACCAGCCTCTCATTGGCACTGACCAGTCTCTAGTTGGCACTGACCAGTCGCTCATTGGCACTGACCAGCCTCTCATTGGCACTGACCAGTTGGCACTGACCAGCCTCTCACTGGCACTGACCAGTTGGCACTGACCAGCCTCTCATTGGCACTGACCAGTTGGCACTGACCAACCTCTCATTGGCACTGACCAGTCTCTAGTTGGCACTGACCAGTCGCTCATTGGCACTGACCAGCCTCTCATTGGCACTGACCAGCCTCTCATTGGCACTGACCAGTCTCTAGTTGGCACTGACCAGTCGCTCATTGGCACTGACCAGCCTCTCATTGGCACTGACCAGTTGGCACTGACCAGCCTCTCATTGGCACTGACCAGTTGGCAGTTACCAGTCTCTCGTTGGCCCTGACTGGTTGGCACTGACCAGCCTCTCATTGGCACTGACCAGCTGATGCTGGCTGCTCTCTTGTTGGCACTGACCAATTGGTACTGACTAACCTCTCATTGGCACTGACTGGCCTCTTGTTGGCACTGACCAGTCTAGTTGGCACTGACCAGTCTCTCATTGGCACTGACTTGTCTCTCGATGGCACTGACCAGTTGGCACTGACCGGTCTCTCATTGGCACTGACCAGTTAGCACTGACCGGCCTCTCATTGGCACTGACCCAGTTGGCACTGACCAGTCTCTAGTTGGCACTGACCAGCCTCTCATTGGCACTGACCGGTCTCTCGTTGGCACTGTCCAGTTGGCACTGACCGGTCTCTCGTTGGCACTGACCAGTTGGCGCTGGCCGGCCTCTCGTTGGCACTGACCCAGTTGGCACTGACCGGTCTCTCATTGGCACTGACCAGTTGGCACTGACCAGCCTCTCATTGGCACTGACCAGTTGGCACTGACCAGCCTCTCATTGGCACTGACCCAGTTGGCACTGACCGGTCTCTTGCCGTTTTTGCTAGGTCAGGTTCACAGTGACGGTCTCAGCTTCGGCCTTGAGCTGCTCCTGGTCTCGGAAAGAGTTTGAGCTGCGGGTTTTGGGATTCACGGAGAAGCTGGAGGTCCAGGTGGAGACGGTTTGCGGCTGTGAGTGCGGAGACGGCGGGATCGAGAGTGACGACATGTACTGTAGCCACGGCATCGGCAAGTTCAGCTGTGGACAGTGCAGGTAAAACATTGGTATGGTACAACCAGGGGGAGGGTGGGGCACTGACCGAGAGGAGTTGGGGGTGGGGGGATCAGACACAGGGAGAGGAGGGGGGGGGACTGACCAAGGGGAGGGAGGGGGCAAAGGGGCTGACTGACCTAGGGGAGGGGGCGAGGGGGGGGAGCTGACCCAGGGGGAGGCCTGACTCGAGGCGGGGGGGCTTTTTTAGGGGAAGGGTTAGACTGGCTCAGGAGAAGGGTCAACTGACCCAGGGAGGCAGCACATGGGTGCAAATGATCCTGGGGGAGAGGGGGAAATGTGGGAGGGTGGGTAAAATCAACCGGAGTGGGGGAGGGGGTATGGACTGACCTGTGATGAGGGGGGCAGGAAGGAAGGAACTGACCTGGGGGTTGGGGGGGGTGGTAAAGTGTTGCGGGGTGGTAAAGTGTTGGGGTGGTAAAGGGTTGGGGGGTGGTAAAGGGTTGGGGGGTGGTAAAGTGTTGGGGGGTGGTAAAGGGTTGGGGGGGTAAAGTGTTTGGGGGTGGTAAAGTGTTGGGGTGGTAAAGTGTTGGGGGGTGGTAAAGGGTTTGGGGGTGGTAAAGGGTTGGGGGGTGGTAAAGGGTTGGGGGGTGGTAAAGTGTTGGGGGGTGGTAAAGGGTTGGGGGGGTAAAGTGTTGGGGGTGGTAAAGTGTTGGGGGGTGGTAAAGGGTTTGGGGGTGGTAAAGGGTTGGGGGGGTGGTAAAGTGTTGGGGGGTGGTAAAGGGGTGGGGGGTGGTAAAGGGTTGGGGGGGTAAAGTGTTGGGGTGGTAAAGTGTTGGGGGGTGGTAAAGGGGTGGGGGGTGGTAAAGTGTTGGGGGGTGGTAAAGGGGTGGGGGGTGGTAAAGTGTTGGGGGGTGGTAAAGGGGTGGGGGGTGGTAAAGTGTTGGGGGGGGTAAAGTGTTGGGGGGGTAAAGTGTTGGGGGGGTAAAGGGTGGGGGGTGGTAAAGTGTTGGGGGGTGGTAAAGGGGTGGGGGGTGGTAAAGTGTTGGGGGGGGTAAAGTGTTGGGGGGGTAAAGTGTTGGGGGGGTAAAGGGTGGGGGGTGGTAAAGTGTTGGGGGTGGTAAAGTGTTGGGGGGTGGTAAAGTGTTGGGGGGTGGTAAAGTGTTGGGGGGTGGTAAAGGGTGAGGGGTGGTAAAGGGTGGGGGGTGGGTAAAGGGAGGGGGGGTGGTAAAGGGTGGGGGGTGGGTAAAGGGGTGGGGGGTGGGTAAAGGGGTGGGCGGTGGGTAAAGTGGTGGGGGGTGGGTAAAGGGGTGGGGGGTGGGTAAAGGGGTGGGGGGTGGGTAAAGGGTGGGGGGTGGTAAAGGGGTGGGGGTGGGTAAAGGGAGGGGGGTGGGTAAAGGGGTGGGGGGTGGGTAAAGGGTGGGGGGTGGTAAAGGGGTGGGGGGTGGGTAAAGGGGTGGGGGGTGGGTAAAGGGGTGGGGGGTGGGTAAAGGGAGGGGGGTGGGTAAAGGGGTGGGGGTGGGTAAAGGGAGGGGGGTGGGTAAAGGGGTGGGGGGTGGGTAAAGGGTGGGGGGTGGGTAAAGGGGTGGGGGTGGGTAAAGGGAGGGGGGTGGGTAAAGGGGTGGGGGGTGGGTAAAGGGGTGGGGGGGTGGGTAAAGGGGTGGGGGGTGGGTAAAGGGTGGGGGGTGGGTAAAGGGAGGGGGGGTGGCAGTGGCTGGATTAGCCTCTTGCGCCAACTGGAATTGAGAACAATCTGGGATTGGAATAGATAGGGATAGGGATCGATCTGGGAATGGGAACAATCTGGGATAGGGATCGATCTGGGAATGGGAACAATCTGGGATTGGGATTGATCTGCAATTGGGATCGATCTGGAATTGGGATCGATCTGGGATTGGGATAGGACTGGGATCAGGGTTGATCTGGGATCAGGGCTGATCTGGGATTAGGATCGGTCTGGGATCGGTTCGATCCATGGCTGGGGTCGATGGAGGGTTGCGTTGATCTGGGATCGGGTCACCGTGGGATGGGGATCGTTCTGGGATCAGGTCAAATGGTGATGGTGGATCTGGAGGAGCATTCGGGGCTTCCTGAGTTAACCCGAACCCTAACTCTCTCTCTCTCTCTCTACCCCCCCACCCCACCTCGAACATCCCCACCCACAGCTGCAGTCCTGGATACTTGGGAAAGGCTTGCGAGTGTTCCCAGGAGAATTCAGGGGTGCAGGACCTGAGCGAGCCGTGCCGCAAGGAAAAGGAGTCAGCTCTGTGTGGGGGCCGAGGTCACTGCCTGTGTGGTGTGTGCATCTGTAACCACCAGCTACGAGGACGGTTCTGTGAGTGTGATGACCACAGCTGTACCAGACACAACAACAACATGTGCAGCGGTGAGACCCACCATCAGGGCCAGGGGGTTGTGGGGGGTCGGTGGGGGGGGTGGGTAGGGGGATCATATCCAAGCAGGGCACGGAGGGAGGGAGGGAGAGAGAGGTGGGGGAGCTGGGTGGGGGGGGAAGGAGGGACATTCAGAATGAGAGTTGTCCATCAGGAACTACCCCACCCTGTCCATCGACAATGAAGCTACAACAACGGCATCTACCTGGCTGTGTGGAAAACTGCCCAGGTATGTCCTGTACGCAAAAAGCAGGACAAATCCAACCCGGCCAATTACCGCCCCATCAGTCTACTCTCCATCGTCAGTAAAGTAATGGAAGGGGTCATCAACAGAGCTGTCAAGCGGCACTTGCTTCACAATAACCTGCTCACTGACGCCCAGTTTGGGTTCCGCCAGGGTCACTCCGCTCCTGACCTCAGTACAGCCTTGGTTCAAAGAAGGACAGAAAGAGCTGAACTCCCGAAGTGAGGTGAGAGTGACTGCCCTCGACATTGAGGCAGTGTCTGACCGAGTGTGGTATCAAGGAGCCCCGGCAAAACCGGAGTCAGTGGGAATCAGGGGGAAAACTCTCCGCTGGTTGGAGTCATACCCAGCACAAAGGAAGATGGTTGTGGTTGTTGGAGGTCAGTTATCTCAGCTCCAGGACATCACTGCAGGAGTTCCTCAGGGTAGTGTCCTCGGCCCAACCATCTTCAGCTGCTTCATCAATGACCTTCCTTCCATCATAAGGTCAGAAGTGGGGATGTTCACTGATGTTTGCACAACGTTCAGCACCATTCACAACTCCTCAGATACTGACGCGGCCCCGTGTCCAAATGCAGCAAGACCTGGACAGTATCCAGGCTCGGGGCTGACCAGTGACAAGTAACATTCACACCACACACAGAGTGCCAGGCAATGACCATCTCCAACAAGAGAGAATCCAACCATCAGCCCCCTTGATGTTCAATGGCATCACCATCACTGAATCCCCCACTATCAACATCCTGGGGGTTACCATTGACCAGAAACTGAACTGGGACCAGCCATATAAACACTGTGGCTACAAGAGCAGGTCAGAGAGGCTGGGAATCCTGCGGAGAGTCACTCACCTCCTGACTCCCCCCCCAAAGCCCGTCCACCATCTACAAGGCACAAGTCAGGAGTGGGATGGGACACTCCCCACTCGCCTGGATGAGTGCGGCTCCCACAACACTCGAGAAGCTCGACACCGTCCAGGACAAAGCAGCCCCCGCTCGATGGGGCACCCCATCCACAAACATTCACTCCCTCCACCACCACCACCGACGCACAGGGGCAGCAGTGTGTGTACCATCTACAAGATGCACTGCAGCAACTCACCAAGGCTCCTTCGACAGCGCCGCCCAAACCCACCACCTCTACCATCTAGAAGGACGAGGGCAGCAGACACATGGGGAACACCACCACCTGCAAGTTCCCCTCCCGAGCCACTCACCATCCCGACTTGGGAATATATCGGCTGTTCCTTCACTGTCGCCGGGTCAAAATCCTGGAACTCCCTCCCTAACAGCGCCATGGGTGTACCTACACCACACGGACAAAATCCTGGAACTCCCTCCCTAACAGCGCCGTGGGTGTACCTACACCACACGGGACAAAATCCTGGAACTCCCTCCCTAACAGCGCCGTGGGTGTACCTACACCACACGGACAAAATCCTGGAACTCTCTCCCTAACAGTGCTGTGGGTGTACCTACACCACACACGGGGACAAAATCCTGGAACTCCCTCCCTAACAGCGCCGTGGGTGTACCTACACCACACGGACAAAATCCTGGAACTCCCTCCCTAACAGCGCCGTGGGTGTACCTACACCACACACGGACAAAATCCTGGAACTCCCTCCCTAACAGCGCCGTGGGTGTACCTACACCACACACGGGACAAAATCCTGGAACTCCCTCCCTAACAGCGCAGTGGGTGTACCTACACCACACACGGGACAAAATCCTGGAACTCCCTCCCTAACAGCGCCGTGGGTGTACCTACACCACACGGGACAAAATCCTGGAACTCCCTCCCTAACAGCGCCGTGGGTGTACCTACACCACACGGGACAAAATCCTGGAACTCCCTCCCTAACAGCGCCGTGGGTGTACCTACACCACACGGACAAAATCCTGGAACTCCCTCCCTAACAGCGCCGTGGGTGTACCTACACCACACGGGACAAAATCCTGGAACTCCCTCCCTAACAGCGCCGTGGGTGTACCTACACCACACACGGGGACAAAATCCTGGAACTCCCTCCCTAACAGCGCCGTGGGTGTACCTACACCACACACGGGACAAAATCCTGGAACTCCCTCCCTAACAGCGCCGTGGGTGTACCTACACCACACACGGGGACAAAATCCTGGAACTCCCTCCCTAACAGCGCCGTGGGTGTACCTACACCACACGGACAAAATCCTGGAACTCCCTCCCTAACAGCGCCGTGGGTGTACCTACACCACACGGACAAAATCCTGGAACTCCCTCCCTAACAGCGCCGTGGGTGTACCTACACCACACGGACAAAATCCTGGAACTCCCTCCCTAACAGCGCCGTGGGTGTACCTACACCACACACGGGGACAAAATCCTGGAACTCCCTCCCTAACAGCGCTGTGGGTGTACCTACACCACAGGGGACAAAATCCTGGAACTCCCTCCCTAACAGCGCTGTGGGTGTACCTACACCACACACGGGGACAAAGTCCTGGAACTCCCTCCCTAACAGCGCCGTGGGTGTACCTACACCACACGGACAAAATCCTGGAACTCCCTCCCTAACAGCGCAGTGGGTGTACCTACACCACACCGGACAAAATCCTGGAACTCCCTCCCTAACAGCACTGTGGGTGTACCTACACCACACACGGGACAAAATCCTGGAACTCCCTCCCTAACAGCGCCGTGGGTGTACCTACACCACACGGACAAAATCCTGGAACTCCCTCCCTAACAGCGCCGTGGGTGTACCTACACCACACACGGGACAAAATCCTGGAACTCCCTCCCTAACAGCGCCGTGGGTGTACCTACACCACACGGACAAAATCCTGGAACTCCCTCCCTAACAGCGCCGTGGGTGTACCTACACCACACGGACAAAATCCTGGAACTCCCTCCCTAACAGCGCCGTGGGTGTACCTACACCACACACGGGACAAAATCCTGGAACTCCCTCCCTAACAGCGCCGTGGGTGTACCTACACCACACGGACAAAATCCTGGAACTCCCTCCCTAACAGCGCCGTGGGTGTACCTACACCACACACGGGACAAAATCCTGGAACTCCCTCCCTAACAGCGCCGTGGGTGTACCTACACCACACGGGGACAAAATCCTGGAACTCCCTCCCTAACAGCGCCGTGGGTGTACCTACACCACACGGGACAAAATCCTGGAACTCCCTCCCTAACAGCGCCGTGGGTGTACCTACACCACACACAGGGACAAAATCCTGGAACTCCCTCCCTAACAGCGCCGTGGGTGTACCTACACCACACATGTGGACAAAATCCTGGAACTCCCTCCCTAACAGCGCCGTGGGTGTACCTACACCACACGGACAAAATCCTGGAACTCCCTCCCTAACAGCGCTGTGGGTGTACCTACACCACACGGACAAAATCCTGGAACTCCCTCCCTAACAGCGCCGTGGGTGTACCTACACCACAGAGGAAAAAATCCTGGAACTCCCTCCCTAACAGCGCCGTGGGTGTACCTACACCACAGGGGACAAAATCCTGGAACTCCCTCCCTAACAGCGCCGTGGGTGTACCTACACCACACGGACAAAATCCTGGAACTCCCTCCCTAACAGCGCCGTGGGTGTACCTACACCACACAGGGACAAAATCCTGGAACTCCCGCCCTAACAGCGCTGTGGGTGTACCTACACCACACACGGGACAAAATCCTGGAACTCCCTCCCTAACAGCGCCGTGGGTGTACCTACACCACACTGGGACAAAATCCTGGAACTCCCTCCCTAACAGCGCTGTGGGTGTACCTACACCACACGGACAAAATCCTGGAACTCCCTCCCTAACAGCGCCGTGGGTGTACCTACACCACACACGGGACAAAATCCTGGAACTCCCTCCCTAACAGCGCCGTGGGTGTACCTACACCACACGGGGACAAAATCCTGGAACTCCCTCCCTAACAGCGCCGTGGGTGTACCTACACCACACGGGACAAAATCCTGGAACTCCCTCCCTAACAGCGCCGTGGGTGTACCTACACCACACATGTGGACAAAATCCTGGAACTCCCTCCCTAACAGCACTGTGGGTGTACCTACACCACACATGGGGACAAAATCCTGGAACTCCCTCCCTAACAGCGCCGTGGGTGTACCTACACCACACGGACAAAATCCTGGAACTCCCACCCTAACAGCGCCGTGGGTGTACCTACACCACACGGGGACAAAATCCTGGAACTCCCTCCCTAACAGCGCCGTGGGTGTACCTACACCACACGGGACAAAATCCTGGAACTCCCTCCCTAACAGCGCCGTGGGTGTACCTACACCACACATGTGGACAAAATCCTGGAACTCCCTCCCTAACAGCACTGTGGGTGTACCTACACCACACATGGGGACAAAATCCTGGAACTCCCTCCCTAACAGCGCCGTGGGTGTACCTACACCACACGGGACAAAATCCTGGAACTCCCTCCCTAACAGCGCCGTGGGTGTACCTACACCACACACAGGGACAAAATCCTGGAACTCCCTCCCTAACAGCGCCGTGGGTGTACCTACACCACACGGGACAAAATCCTGGAACTCCCTCCCTAACAGCGCCGTGGGTGTACCTACACCACACACAGGGACAAAATCCTGGAACTCCCTCCCTAACAGCGCCGTGGGTGTACCTACACCACACGGGGACTGCAGTGTTCCAAGAAGGCAGCTCACCCACCACCTTCTCAAGGGGGCAATTAGGGATGGGCAATAAATGATGGGCCCATACAGCCCCACTCCCAAGTAGTAATAAGAAAATGTATCCTGGCTTTGGGCCAAATTGCACAGTTCATAACCCTCCAAACTTTGCTCTCTCTCCCTCCGTCTCCCTCTCATTTCTCCTCCCCTTCCCTCCCACACTCACTCATTCTTGATCTGTCTCGCCGCCAACCTCTGCAGGGAATGGAGAGTGTGTCTGTGGGACGTGTCACTGCAACTCCAGCTACACAGGTGAAGCCTGCGAATGCTCCATGTTAAACAATGCCTGCCAGGTTGCAGAGGGTCCAGAATGCAGTGGCCATGGGCAATGTAAATGTAACCGGTGCCAGTGTGAGTCCGGGTACCAAGGAGCGACCTGTGAGACGTGTGTGACCTGTCCGACTGAATGTGAGCAGTTCAAGTAAGTCACACCGCAGTGTAGAACGAGCTTCACTCTGTAGCTAACCCCCGTGCTGTACCTGTCCTGGGAGTGTTTGATGGGGACGGTGTAGAGGGACCTTTACTCTGTATCTAAGCCTGTGCTGTACCTGTCCTGGGAGTGTTTGATGGAGACGGTGTAGAGGGATCTTTACTCTGTATCTAGCCCCGTGCTGTACCTGTCCTGGGAGTGTTTGATGGGGACAGTGTAGAGGGAGCTTTACTCTGTATCTAACCCCGTGCTGTACCTGTCCTGGGAGTGTTTGATGGAGACGGTGTAGAGGGATCTTTACTCTGTATCTAACCCCGTGCTGTACCTGTCCTGGGAGTGTTTGATGGGGACAGTGTAGAGGGAACTTTACTCTGTATCTAACCCCGTGCTGTACCTGTCCTGGGAGTGTTTGATGGGGAGTGTAGAGGAAGCTTTACTCTGTATCTAACCCCGTGCTTTACCTGTCCTGGGAGTGTTTGATGGGGAGTGTAGAGGAAGCTTTACTCTGTATCTAACCCCGTGCTTTACCTGTCCTGGGAGTGTTTGATGGGGAGTGTAGAGGAAGCTTTACTCTGTATCTAACCCCGTGCTGTACCTGTCCTGGGAGTGTTTGATGGGGACAGTGTAGAGGGAGATTTACTCTGTATCTAACCCCGTGCTGTACCTGTCCTGGGAGTGTTTGATGGGGACGGTGTAGAGGGAACTTTACTCTGTATCTAACCCCGTGCTATTCCTCTGCAGAGACTGCGCAGAATGCTCGGCCCGCCAGTCCTGCCGCTCTGAGTGCCTGGGCGTCACGGTACAAATGGTTCGGAAGTTTCCAGAAGGCACGCTGCCCTGCGCCCAGTGGGTTGACGACGGGGAGCTGCTTGAGTTTGTGGTGCTGTGGGCTGAGCTGGGCTCTTTACTGCTCGTTCGTGAGAGAGGCAAGTGGCTGGGTGGGATGTGGGGTGGGGGGGGTTGGGGGTGGTGGTGGGGGGTGGTTGGGCCGCGACCTCTCGTCGGAGGGGGAGAGTGGGGTCGGCGGAGGGGGTGGATTGTTGGAGGGGGGGGTTGTGGGGGGGTGGGGGGTGGGGGGGCAGGCGATGGGAGGGCTGGAGAGCCGGGAAAGGGGGGCCAAGATTCCCAGTTCTCCGGGTGCCTTGTAACCCATTGAGGTTCCTGGACGGTGAAGGATATTGTTCCTCTCGGGACCGCTGTGGTTGTGTGGGAAGCGCGCCTGCCCGTTAGCGCACAGCAAGCTCCCGCGAACGGCACCGTGACGATGGCCCTTCCCCTTCCTCCGGACGTTGGCTGGAGGGGGGGTCAATGTCAGACCCGCCTCAGACCGCGGACCCTCCCTTCGTCTCTATCCACGGACACTCCCAAAGGAGCTGAGATTTCCCGGCATTCTCTGTTTGCATATCGGCTTCTGGGCGAGGCTGCCTGACTCCCTCAGCACTGACCCTCCGACAGTGCGGCTCTCCCTCAGCACTGACCCTCCGACAGTGCGGCTCTCCCTCAGCACTGACCCTCCCACAGTGCGGCTCTCCCTCAGCACTGACCCTCCGACAGTGCGGCTCTCCCTCAGCGCTGACCCTCCGACAGTGCGGCTCTCCCTCAGCGCTGACCCTCCGACAGTGCGGCTCTCCCTCAGCACTGACCCTCCGACAGTGCGGCTCTCCCTCAGCGCTGACCCTCCGACAGTGCGGCTCTCCCTCAGCGCTGACCCTCCGACAGTGCGGCACTCCCTCAGCACTGACCCTCCGACAGTGCGGCTCTCCCTCAGCGCTGACCCTCCCACAGTGAATTATGTCTTCCATACGTGTGACTGTTTTTTATTTAACAATGTGTAAGACTGATGATGAGAAGGGTTACTAACTGAGTTCGCTGTCGATAAGTAAACCCATTAACTTGCTGCGTGTCCTCTGGCCCCGGTCACCATCTTTCTGTGATCCAACTGCAGCCCCTTTGGTGCCACCTGGTGACCACCAGCTGCAACTGTGACGTCACGTGACTCGTTGACGTGTCACGATCCTCATTGCAAATGTTTACATTGGTCACAGGGTGAGGGCAAGTCACAACCTTTCAGTTTTTTGAACGCTTTCCTTTCTCCCTCACTCTCTCTCTCTCTCTCTCTCTCTCTCCGCACCATTTCCTGCTCTCTGTTCAGCCCCACTGAGTGACAAGACGTTCATCATCATCACCTCGGTGATGGCGGGGATCGTTCTGATCGGCCTGGTGTCTCTGGTGATCTGGCGGGGGCTGCTGGAACTCTACGATCGCCGGGAGTACCACCGCTTCGAGACAGAGAGGCAGAACGCGCGCTGGAACGAGGTGAGAGCGCCGGGCGGGCTGTCTCCTACAGCCTGGGTGACCTCAGACAGGTCTGACCGTGGGGGGTGGGGGGGTGGGTGGGGGGTGCAGAGGAGATTCACCAGGATGTTGCCTGGGATGAAACATTTAAGTGATGAAGAGAGGTTGGATAGACTTGGATTGTCTTCGTTGTTGGAGTAGAGAAGACTGAGGGGGCGACCTGATCGAGGTGGACAAGATAATGAGGGGCATGGACGGGGTGGATAGGGAGCAGCTGTTCCCTTTGAGTTGAAGGGTCAGTCACGAGGGGGACATAAGTTCGAGGTGAGGGGCAGGAGGTTTAGGGGGGGATGTGAGGAGAACCTTTTTTACCCAGAGGGTGGTGAGGGTATGGAATGCGCTGCCTGGGAGGGAGGTGGAGGTGGGTTTGCCTCACATCCTTTAAAAAGTACCTGGATGAGCACTTGGCACCTCATAAACATTCAGGGCTATGGGGCCAAGTGCTGGGTAAATGGGGTTAGGGAGGTAGGTCAGGTGTTTCTCACGTGTCGGTGCAGGCTCAATGGGCCGAAGGGCCTCTCTTCTGGCACCGTGAGATTCTCTGCGATTCTGAGATCTGCAAATCAACCCAGCACCTGTGAACCCGGGGGCTGGATACAGAGCAGGAGAGCCAAAAGCAATCTGCATTTATATAGCGCCTGACACCAATCAGGGCATCGGCAACCCGCATCCCAGGAGCGACGTCTGAACACCAAAACGCAGCAGGAGATAGTCGGGACAGGACAACCGACAGCTCCGACAGACGGGTCACGTTTAGCAGCGTCTTAAAGTTGGAGCGAGGGGAGAGAGAAGGAGGGAGAGAATCAGAGTGAAGGGGGTGGGGAGAGAGAGAGAGGGGGGGAGGGAGAGATGGAGAGGTGAAGGGAGGGAATTCCAGAGGTCGGGGTCACCCCCAGGCAGCTGAAGGAAGGGCAGCCGATGGTGGAGCGATGGGAATAGGGGAGAGGGATGTGAGAGAGGCCGGAATTGGAGGAGGTTACAGAGATAGGGAGGGGTGTAGGGGCCGGAGGAGGTTACAGAGATAGGGAGGGGTGTAGGGGCTGGAGGAGGTTACAGAGATAGGGAGGGGTGTAGGGGCCGGAGGAGGTTACAGAGATGGGGAGGGTTGTAGAGGCTGGAGGAAGTTACAGAGATAGGGATGGGTGTAGGGGTTGGAGGAGGTTACAGAGATAGGGAGGGGTGCAGGGGCTGGAGGAGGTTACAGAGATAGGGAGGGTTGTAGAGGCTGGAGGAAGTTACAGAGATAGGGATGGGTGTAGGGGTTGGAGGAGGTTACAGACATAGCGAGGGTTGTAGAGGCTGGAGGAAGTTACAGAGATAGGGATGGGTGTAGGGGTTGGAGGAGGTTACAGAGATAGGGAGGGGTGTAGGGACTGGAGGAGGTTATAGAGATAGGGAGGGTTGTAGGGGATGGAGGAGGGTACAAAGATAGTGAGGTTTGTAGGGGCTGGAGGAGGTTACAGAGATAGGGTTGTTGAGGCTGGAGGAGGTTACAGAGATAGGGAGGGGTTTAGGGGCTGCAGGTGGTTATAGAGATAGGGAGGGGTGTAGGGACTGGAGAAGGTTAGAGAGATATGGAGGGTTGTAGGGGCTGGAGGAGGTTACAGAGATAGGGAGGGGTGTAGGGACTGGAGGAGGTTACAGAAATAGGGTGGGGTGTAGGGGCTGGAGGAGGTTACAGAGATAGGGAGGGTTGCAGGGACTGCGGGAGGTTACAAAAATAGGGAGGGTTGTAGGGTCTGGAGGAGGTTACAGAGATAGGGAGGGGTGTAGGGACTGGAGGAGGTTACAGAGATAGGGAGGGGTGTAGGGGCTGGAGGAGGTTACAGGGATAGGGAGGGTTGTAGGGGCTGGAGGAGATTACAGGGATAGGGAGGGTTGTAGGGGCTGGCGGAGGTTACAGAGATAGGGAGGTTTGTTGAGGCTGGAGGAGGTTACAGAGATAGGGAGTGTTGTAGGGACTGTAGGGGTTACAGAGATAGCGAGGGGTGTTGGGGCTGGAGGAAGTTACAGAGATAGGGAGGGTTATAGGGGCTGGGAGAGGTAACAGAGATAGGGAGGGGTGTAGGGGCTGGCGGAGGTTACAGAGATAGGGAGGGGTGTAGGGGCTGGAGGAGGTTACAGAGGTAGGGATGTGTGTAGGTGCTGGAGGAGGTTACAGAGATAGGGAGGGTTGTAGGGGATGGAGGAGGTTACAGAGATATGGAGGGGTTTTGGGGACGAAGGAGGTTACAGAGATAGGGAGGGTTGTAAGGGCTGGAGGAGTTACAGAGATAGGGAGGGGTGTAGGGACTGGAGGACGTTATAGAGATAGGGAGGGGTGTAGGGGCTGGCGGAGGTTACAGAGATAGGGAGGGTTGTAGGGGCTGGAGGAGGTTACAGAGATAGTAAGGGTTGTAGAGGCTGGAGGAAGTTACAGAGATCGGGAGGGGTGGAGGGTTTGGAGGAGGTTACAGAGAGAGGGCGCGGTGTAGGGACTGGAGGAGATTACAGAAATAGGGAGGGGTAAAGGGGCTGGAGGAGGTTACAGAGATAGTGAGGGTTGTAGGGGCTGGAGGAGGTTACAGAGATAGTGAGGGTTGTAGAGGCTGGAGGAGGTTACAGAGATAGGGAGGGGTGTAGGGGTTGGAGGAGGTTACAGAGATAGTGAGGGTTGTAGGGGCTGGAGGAGGTTACAGAGATAGGGAGGGGTGTAGGGGCTGGAGGAGGTTACAGAGATAAGCAGAGCTGTAGGGGCTGGAGGAGGTTACAGAGATAGGGAGGGTTGTAGGGGCTGGAGGAGGTTACAGAGATAGGGAAGGGTTGTAGGGGCTGGAGGAGGTTACAGAGATAGTGAGGGTTGTAGAGGCTGGAGGAGGTTACAGAGATAGGGAGGGGTGTAGGGGTTGGAGGAGGTTACAGAGATAGTGAGGGTTGTAGGGGCTGGAGGAGGTTACAGAGATAGGGAGGGGTGTAGGGGCTGGAGGAGGTTACAGAGATAAGCAGAGCTGTAGGGGCTGGAGGAGGTTACAGAGATAGGGAGGGTTGTAGGGGCTGGAGGAGGTTACAGAGATAGGGAAGGGTTGTAGGGGCTGGAGGAAGTTACAGAGAAAGGGAGGGTTGTAGGGGCTGGAGGAGGTTACAGAGATAGGGAGAGTTGTAGGGGCTGGAGGATGTTAAGGAGATAGGGAGGTTTGTATGGGCTGGAGTAGGTTACAGAGATAGGGAGGGGTGTAGGGGTTGGAGGAGGTTACAGAGAGAGGGAGGGGTGTAGTGGTTGGAGGAGGTTACAGAGATAGGGAGGTTTGTTGAGGCTGGAGGAGGTTACAGAGATAGGGAGTGTTGTAGGGACTGGAGGAGGTTACAGTGTTAGGGAGGGGTGTAGGGGTTGGATGAGGTTACAGAGATAGGGAGGGGTAAAGGGGCTGGAGGAGGTTACAGAGATAGGGAGGGTTGTAGGTGATGTAGGAGGTTACAGAGATAGGGAGGGGTGTAGGGGCTGGAGGAGGTTACAGAGATAGAGAGGGTTGTAGGGGATGGGGGAGGTTACAGAGATATGGATGGGTTTTGGGGCCGAAGGATGTTACAGAGATAGGGAGGTTTGTAGGGGCTTAAGGAGGTTACAGAGATAGGGAGGTTTGTAGGGGCTTAAGGAGGTTACAGAGATAGGGAGGTTTGTTGAGGCAGGAGGCGGTTACAGAGATAGGGAGGGGTGTAGGGACTGTAGGGGGTTACAGAGATAGCGAGGGGTGTTGGGGCTGGAGGAAGTTAGAGAGATAGGGAGGGTTGTAGGGGCTGGGGGAGGTAACAGAGATAGGGAGGGGTTTAGGGGCTGGCGGAGGTTACAGTGATAGGGAGGGTTGTAAGGGCTGGAGGAGTTTACAGAGATAGGCAGAGGTGTAGGGGCTGGAGGAGGTTACAGAGATAGGCAGAGGTGTAGGGGCTGGAGGAGGTTACAGATATAGGGAGGGTTGTAGGGGCTGGAGGAAGTTACAGGGAAAAGGAGGGGTGAAGGGGTTGGAGGAGGTTACAGAGAGAGGTAGGGGTGTAGGTACTGGAGGAGGTTATAGAGATAGGGAGGGTTCTAGGGGCTGGAGGATGTTAAAGAGGTAGTGAGGTTTGTAGGGGCTGGAGGAGGTTACAGAGATAGGGAGGGTTGTAGGGACTGCAGGAGGTTACAGAGATAGCGAGGGGTGTTGGGGCTGGAGGAAGTTACAGAGATAGGGAGGGTTGTATGGTCTGGGGGAGGTAACAGAGATAGGGAGGGGTCTAGGGGCTGGAGGAGGTTAGAGAGATTGGGAGGGTCGTAGGGGCTGGAGGAGGTTACAGAGTTAGGGAGGGTCGTAGGGGCTGCAGGAGGTTACAGAGATAGGGAGTGGTGTAGGGGGCCGGTGGAGGATAGAGAGGTAGGGATGGTCGTAGGGACTGGAGGAGGTTACAGAGATAGGGAGAGGTGTAGGAGCTGGAGGAGGTTACAGAGTTAGGGAGATTTGTAGGGGCTGGAGGAGGTTACAGAGATTGGGAGGATTGTAGGGACTGGAGGAGTTTACAGAGATAGGGAGGGGTGTAGGTGTTGGAGGAGGTTACAGAGATAGGGAGGGTTGCAGTGACTGGAGGAGGTTACAGAGATAGGGAGGGGTGTAGAGGGCTGGAGGAGGTTACAGTGATAGGGAGGGGTGTAGGGGCTGGAAGAGTTTACAGAGATTGGGAGGATTGTAGGGACTGGAGGAGGTTACAGAGATAGGGAGGGTTGTAGGGGCTGGAGGAGGTTACCGAGATAGGGAAGGTTGTAGGGGCTGTAGGAGGTTACAGAGATAGCGAGGGGTGTTGGTGCTGGAGGAAGTTACAGAGGTAGGGAGGGGTGTATGGGTTGGAGGAGGTTACAGAGATAGTGAGGGGTGTAGGTGCTGGAGGAGGTTAGAGAGATAGGTAGTGTTGTAGGGGGCTGGAGGAGGTTACAGAGATAGGGAGGGTTGTAGGGGTTGGAGGAGGTTACAGAGATAGGGAGGGGTGTAGGGACTGGAGGAGGTTACAGAGGTAGGGAGGTGTTTAGGGGGCTGGAGGATGTTACAGAGATAGGGAGGGTTGTAGGAACTGGAGGAGGTTACAGATATGGGAAGGGGTGTAGGGGGCTGGAGGAGGTTACAGTGATAGGGAGGGTTGTAGGGGCTGGAGGAGTTTACAGAGATAGGGAGGGTTGTCGGGACTGTAGGAGGATACAGAGATAGGGAGGGTTGTAGGGGCTGGAGGAGGTTACAGAGATAGCGAGTGTTGCAGAGGCTGGAGGAAGTTACAGAGATAGGGAGGGGTGTAGGGGTTGGAGGAGGTTACAGAGATAGCGAGTGTTGCAGAGGCTGGAGGAAGTTACAGAGATAGGGAGGGGTGTAGGGGTTGGAGGAGGTTACAGAGATAGGGAGGGGTGTAGGGGCTGGAGGAGGTTACAGAGATAGGGAGCGGTGTAGGGGCTGGAGGAGGTTACAGAGAGAGGGCGCGGTGTAGGGACTGGAGGAGGTTACAGAGATAGGGAGGGGTGTAGGTGCTGGAGGAGGTTACAGAGATAGGGAGGGTTGTAGGGGCTGGAGGAGGTTTCAGAGATAGGGATGGGTGCAGGGGCTGTCCGAGGTTGCAGAGATAGGGTTGTTGAGGCTGGAGGAGGTTACAGAGATAGGGAGGGTTCTAGGGGCTGGAGGAGGTTACAGAGATAGGGCGGTGTGTAGCGGCTGGAGGAGGTTACAGAGATAGGGAGGGTTCTAAGGGCTGGAGGAGGTTACAGAGATAGGGCGGTGTGTAGCGGCTGGAGGAGGTCGCAGAGAGAGGGAGTGTTGTATTGGCTGGAGGAGGTTACAGAGATAGGCAGTGTTGTCAGGGCTGGAGGAGGTTAAGGAGATAGGGAGTTTTGTATGGGCTGGAGGAGGTTACAGAGATAGGGAGGGTTGTAGGGGCTGGAGGAGGTTACAGAGATAGGGAGGGTTGTAGGGTCTGGAGGAGGTTACAGAGATAGGGAGGGTTGTAGGGACTGGAGGAGCTACAGACATATGGAGGGTTGTAGGGACTGGAGGAAGTTACAGAGATAGGGAGAGTTGTAGGGTTTGGAGGAGGTTACAGAGACAGGGAGGGGTGTAGGGGCTGGAGGAGGTTAGAGATATAGTGAGGTTTGTAGGGGCTGGAGGAGGTTGCAGAGATAGGGAGGGGTGTAGGGGCTGGAGGAATTTACAGAGATAGGGAGTGTTGTAGGGACTGCAGGAGGTTACAGAGATAGGGATGGTTGTAGGGGTGGAGGAGGTTACAGAGATAGGGAGGGTTGTAGGGTCAGGAGGAGGTTTCAGAGAAATGGAAGGGTGTAGGGGTTGGGGGCGGTTACAGAGAGGGGGAGGGTTGTAGGGACTGGAGGAGTTTACAGAGATAGGGAGGGGTTTAGGGGCTGGAGGAAGTTACAGAGATAGGGAGGGTTGTAGGGGCTGGAG
The DNA here is from genome assembly GCF_017639515.1 of Carcharodon carcharias. Lineage (NCBI taxonomy): Eukaryota > Metazoa > Chordata > Chondrichthyes > Lamniformes > Lamnidae > Carcharodon > Carcharodon carcharias. The sequence continues at coordinate 72,098 of NW_024470874.1, read as the reverse complement.
GAGGTTACAGTGATAGGGAGGGGAGAAGGGACTGGAGGAGATTACAGAGATAGCGAGGGTTGTAGAGGCAGGAGGAGGTTACAGAGATAGGGAGGGGTGTAGGCGTTGGTGGAGCTTACAGAGAGATGGCGCGGTGTAGGGACTGGAGGAGGTTACAGAGATAGGGACGGTTGTAGGGGCTGGAGGAGTTTACAGAGATAGGGAGGGTTGTAGGGACTGGAGGAGGTTACAGAGATAGGGAGGGTTGTAGGGGCTGGAGGAGGTTACAGTGATAGCGAGGGTTGCAGAGGCTGAAGGAAGTAACTGAGATAGGGAGGTGTGAAGGGGTTGGACGAGGTTACAGAGAGAGGGCGCGGTGCAGGGACTGGGGGAGGTTAAAGAGATAGTGAGGGGTGTAGGTGCTGGAGGAGGATACAGAGATAGGTAGCGTTGTAGGGGGTTGGAGGAGTTTACAGAGATAGGGAGGGGTGTAGGGGCTGGAGGAGGTTACAGAGATAGGGATGGTTGTAGGGGTGGAGGAGGTTACAGAGATAGGGAGGGTTGTAGGGTCAGGAGGAGGTTACAGAGATAGGGAGAGTTGTAGGGGCTGTAGAAGGTTACAGAGATAGGGAATTGTTGTAGGGGCTGGAGGAGTTACAGAGAAAGGGAGGGGTGCAGGGGTTGGAGGAGGTTACAGAGATAGGGAGGGGTGCAGGGACTGGAGGAGGTTACACAGGAAGAGTGCGGTGTAGGGGGCTGGAGGAGGTTACAGAGATAGGGAGGGGTGTAGGGGTTGGGGGCGGTTACAGAGATAAGGAGGGTTGCAGGGACTGCGGGAGGTTACAGAGATAGGGAGTGTTGTAGGGTCTGGAGGAGTTACAGAGATAGGGAGGGTTGTAGGGGCTGGAGGATGTTACAGAGAAATTGAGGGGTGTAGGTGTTGGAGGAGGTTACAGAGAGAGGGAGGGGAGAAGGGGTTGGAGGGGTTTACAGAGATAGGGAGGTGTGTAGGGACTGCAGGAGGTTACAGAGATAGTGAGGGTTGTAGGGGCTGGAGGAGGTTACAGAGATAGGGAGGGTTGTAGGGGCTGGAGGAGGTTACAGAGATAGGGAGTGGTGTAGGGGCTGGAGGAGGATACAGTGATAGGGAGGGTTGTAGGGGCTGGAGGAGGTTACAGAGATAGGGAGGGGTGTAGGGGCTGGAGGAGGTTACAGAGATAGGGAGGGTTGTATGGGCTGGAGGAGGTTACAGAGATATTGAGGTTTGTCGGGACTGGTGGAGGTAACAGAGATAAGGAGGGTTGTAGTGGCTGGAGGATGTTACGGAGATAGTGCGGGTTGTAGGGGCTGGAGGAGGTTACAGAGATAGTGAGGTTTGTAGGGGCTGGAGGAGGTTACGGTGATAGGAAGGGGTGTAGCGGCTGGAGGAGTTCACAGAGATAGGGAGGGTTGTCAGGGCTGGAGGAGGTTACAGAGATAGTGAGGTTTGTAGGTGCTGGAGGATTTCACAGAGATAGGGAGGGTTGTCAGGGCTGGAGGAGGTTACAGAGATAGGGAGGGTTGAAGGGAGGTTACAGAGATAGGGAGTGGTGTAGGGGCTGGAGGAGTTTACAGAGATAGTGAGGGGTGTCGGGGTTGGAGGAGGTTACAGAGATAGGGAGGGGTGTAGGGGTTGGAGGAGGTTACAGAGATAGGGAGGGGTGTAGGGGCTGGAGGAGGTTACAGAGATAGGGAGGGTTGTAGGGAGCTGGAGGAGTTTACAGAGATAGGGAGGGGTGTAGGGGCTGGCGGAGGTTACAGAGATAGGGAGTTTTGTAGGGTCTGGAGGAGGTTACAGAGATAGGGAGGGTTGTAGGGGCTGGAGGAGGTTACAGAGATAGGGAGTTTTGTAGGGGCTGGAGGAGGTTACAGAGATAGGGAGGGTTGTAGGGAGCTGGAGGAGTTTACAGAGATAGGGAGGGGTGTAGGGGCTGGCGGAGGTTACAGAGATAGGGAGTTTTGTAGGGTCTGGAGGAGGTTACAGAGATAGGGAGGGTTGTAGGGGCTGGAGGATGTTACAGAGAAATTGAGGGGTGTAGGGGTTGGAGGAGGTTACAGAGAGAGGGAGGTGTGTAGGGACTGCAGGAGGTTACAGAGATAGTGAGGGGTGTAGGTGCTGGAGGAGGTTACAGAGATAGGGAGGGTTTTATGAGCTGGAGGAGGTTACAGAGATATTGAGGTTTGTCGGGGCTGGTGGAGGTAACAGAGATAGGGAGGGTTGTAGGGGCTGGAGGAGTTCACAGAGATAGGGAGGGTTGTCAGGGCTGGAGGAGGTTACAGATGTAGGGACAGTTGTAGCGGCTGTAAGAGGTTACAGAGATAGGGAGGGTTGAAGGGAGGTTACAGAGATAGGTAGCGTTGTAGGGGGCTGGAGGAGGTTACAGAGGTACGGAGGTGTGTAGGGGCTGGAGGAGGTTACAGAGATCGGGATGGTGGTAGGGGCTGGAGGAGGTTACAGAGATATGGAGAGTTGAAGGGGCTGGAGGAGGTTACAGAGATAGGGAATTGTTGTAGGGGCTGGAGGAAGTTACAGAGATAGGGAGGGTTGTAGGGACTGTAGGAGGTTACTGAAATAGGGAGGGTTGTAGGGGCTGGAGGAGGTTACAGAGATAGGGAGGGTTGTAGGGGGCTGGAGGAAGTTACAGAGATAGGGAGGGGCGTAGGGTTTGGAGGAGGTTACAGAGATAGGGAGGGGTGTAGGGGCTGGAGGAGTTTACAGAGATAGGGAGGGTTGTCGGGACTGTCGGAGGTTACAGAAATAGGGAGGGTTGTAGGGGCTGGAGGAGGTTACAGAGATAGGGAGGGTTGTAGGGGGCTGGAGGAAGTTACAGAGATAGGGAGGGGTGTAGGGGTTGGAGGAGGTTACAGAGAGAGGGCGCGGTTTAGGGACTGGAGGAGGTTACAGAGATAGGGAGGGGTGTAGGTGCTGGAGGAGGTTACAGAGATAGGGAGGGTTGTAGGGGCTGGAGGAGGTTACAGAGATAGGGATGGGTGCAGGGGCTGTCGGAGGTTACAGAGATAGGGTTGTTGAGGCTGGATGAGGTTGCAGAGATAGGGAGGGTTCTCGGGGCTGAATGAGGTTACAGAGATAGGGAGGTGTGTAGCGGCTGGAGGAGGTTACAGAGATAGGGAGGGTTGTAGGGACTGGAGGAGGTTACAGAGATAGGGAGGTTTGTAGGGGCTGGAGGAGGTTACATAGATAGGGAGGGGTGTAGCGGCTGGAGGAGGTTACAGAGATAGGGAGGGTTCAAGGGGCTGGAGGAGTTTACAGAGATTGGGAGGGTTGTAGGAGCTGGAGGAGGTTACAGAGATAGGGAGGGTTGTAGAGGGTGGAGGATGTTACAAAGATAGGGAGGGTTGCAGGGACTGCGGGAGGTTACAGAGATAGGGAGTGTTGTAGGGGCTGGAGGATGTTACAGAGAAATTGAGGGGTGTAGGGGTTGGAGGAAGGTTACAGAGAGAGGGAGGTGTGTAGGGACTGCAGGAGGTTACAGAGATAGTGAGGGGTGTAGGGGCTGGAGGAGGTTACAGAGATAGGGAGGGTTGTATTGGCTGGAGGATGTTACAGAGATAGTGCGGGTTGTAGGGGCTGGAGGAGGTTACAGAGATAGTGAGGTTTGTAGGTGCTGGAGGAGGTTACAGAGATAAGGAGGGTTCTAGGGGCTGGATGAGGTTACAGAGATAGGGAGGGGTGTAGCGGCTGGAGGAGTTCACAGAGATAGGGAGGGTTGTGAGGGCTGGAGGAGGTTACAGAGGTAGGGACAGTTGTAGCGGCTGTAAGAGGTTACAGAGATAGGGAGGGTTGAAGGGAGGTTACAGAGATAGGGAGTGGTGTAGGGGCTGGAGGAGTTTACAGAGATAGGGAGGGGTGTAGGGGCTGGAGGAGGTTACAGAGATAGGGAGGGATGTGGGGGCTGGAGTCGTTTACAGAGATCGGGAGAGGTTTAGGGGCTGGCGGAGGTTACAGAGATAGGGAGTGGTGTAGAGGCTGGAGGAGGTAAAAGAGATAGGGAGGGTTGAAGGGAGGTTACAGAGATAGGGTGTGGTGTAGGGGCTGGAGGAGGTTACAGAGATAGGGAGGGTTGAAGGGACGTTACAGAGCTAGGGGAGGTTGTATGGACTGGAGGAGGTTACAGAGTTCGGGAGGGTTGTAGGGGCTGCAGGAGCAGGTTACAGAGATAGGGAGTTTTGTAGGGGCTGGAGGAGGTTACAGAGATATGGATGGTGCAGGGACTGCAGGAAGGTACAGACATAGGGATGGCTGTATGGGCTGTAGGAGGTTACAGAGATAGGGAATTTTGTAGGAGCTGGAGGAGTTCACAGAGATAGGAAAGTTTGTTGGGGCCGGAGGAGTTTACAGAGATAGGGAGGATTGGAGGGTCTGGAGGAGGTTACAGAGATAGGGAGGGTCATAGGGGCTGCTGGATGTTACAGAGATAGGGAGGGGTGTAGGGGCTGGAGGAGGTTACAGAGATAGGGAGGGTCGTAGGGGCTGCACGATGTTACAGAGTTAGGGAGGGTCGTAGGGGCTGCAGGAGGTTACAGAGATAGGGAGTGGTGTAGGGGGCCGAAGGAGGATAGAGAGGTAGGGATGGTCGTAGGGGTTGGAGGAGGATACAGAGATAAGGTGAATTGTAGGGGCTGGAGGAAGTTACAGATATAGTGAGGTTTTTAGGGGCTGGAGGAGGTTACAGAGATAGGGAGAGTTGTAGGGGCTGGAGGAATTTACAGAGAAAGGGAGGGGTGTAGGTGTTGGAGGAGGTTACAGAGAGAGGGAGGGGTGTAGGGTGCTGGAGGAGGTTACAGAGATAGGGAGGGTTGTAGTGATTGGAGGAGGTTACAGAGATAGGGAGGGGTGTAGGGGGCTGGAGGAGGTTACATTGATAGGGAGGTTTGTAGGGGCTGGAGGAGGTTACAGAGATAGCGAGGGTTGCAGAGGCTGAAGGAAGTTACTGAGATAGGGAGGGGTGAAGCGGTTGGAGGAGGTTACAGAGAGAGGGCGCGTTGCAGGGACTGGAGGAGGTTACAGAGATAGTGAGGAGTGTAGGTGCTGGAGGAGGTTACAGAGATAGGTAGCGTTGTAGGGGGCTGGAGGAGGTAACAGAGATAGGGAGGGGTGTAGGGACTGTAGGAGGTTACAGAAATAGGGAGGGTTGTAGGGGCTGGAGGAGGTTACAGAGATAGGGAGGGTTGTAGGGGGCTGGAGGAAGGTACAGAGAAAGGGAGGGTTGTAGGGTTTGGAGTAGGTTACAGAGATAGGGAGGGGTGTAGGGACTGTAGGTGGTTACAGAGACAGGGAGGGTTGTAGGGACTGTAGGAGGTGACAGAAATAGGGAGGGTTGTAGGGGCTGGCGTAGGTTACAGAGATAGGGAGGGTTGTAGGGACTGTAGGAGGTGACAGAAATAGGGAGGGTTGTAGGGGTTGGAGGAGGTTACAGAGAGAGGGCGCGGTTTAGGGACTGGAGGAGGTTACAGAGATAGGGAGGGGTGTAGGTGCTGGAGGAGCTAAAGAGATAGGGAGGGTTGTAGGGGCTGGAGGAGGTTACAGAGATAGGCTTGTTGAGGCTGGAGGAGATCAGAGAGATAGGGAGTGTTGTATTGGCTGGAGGAGGTTACAGAGATAGGGAGGGTTGTAGGGACTGGAGGAGGTTACAGAGATAGGGAGGGGTGTAGGGGCTGGAGGAGGTTACATAGATAGGGAGGGGTGTAGCGGCTGGAGGAGGTTACAGAGATAGGGAGGGGTCTGGGGGCTGGAGGAGTTTACAGAGAAAGGGAGGGTTGTTGGAGCTGGAGGAGGTTACAGAGATAGGGAGGGTTGTAGGAGTTGGAGGAGGTTACAGAGATAGGGAGGGGTGTAGGAGCTGGAGGAGGTTACAGAGATAGGGAGGGGTGTAGGGGCTGGAGGAGGTTACAGAGATAGGGAGGTGTGTAGTGGCTGGAGGGAGTTACAGAGATAGGGAGGGGTGTAGGGACTGGAGGAGGTTACAGAGATAGGGAGGGATGTGGGGGCTGGAGTCGTTTACAGAGATCGGGAGAGGTTTAGGGGCTGGCGGAGGTTACAGAGATAGGGAGGGTTGTAGGGGCTGGAGGAAGTTACAGAGAAAGGGAGGGGTGTAGGTGTTGGAGTAGGTTACAGAGAGAGGGAGGGGTGTATTGACTGGAGGAGGTTACAGAGATAGGGAGGTGGGTCGGAGCTGGAGGATGTTACAGAGATAGGAAGTGTTGTAGATCCTGGAGGAGGTTACAGAGATAGGGAGGGTTGGAGGGGCTGGAGGAGGTTACAGAGATAATGAAGTTTGTAGGGGCTGGAGGAGGTTACAGAGATAGTGAGGGTTGTAGTGGCTGGAGGAGGTTACAGAGATAGGGAGTGGTGTAGGGGCTGTAGGAGGTTGCAGAGATAGGGTTGTTGAGGCTGGAGGAGGTTACAGAGATAGTGAGGGTTTTAGGGGCTGGATGAGGTTACAGAAATAGGGAGGTGTGTAGCGGCTGGAGGAGGTCACAGAGATAGGGAGGGTTGTGGGGGCTGAAGGAGGTTACAGAGATAGGGAGTGTTGTAGGGACTGCAGGAGGTTACAGAGATAGCGAGGGGTGTTGGGGCTGGCGGAAGTTACAGAGTTAGGGAGGGTTGTATGGGCTGGAGGGGGTTACAGAGATAGGGAGGGGTGTAGGGGCTGGAGGCGGTTACAGAGATAGGGAGGGTTGTAGGGTCTGGAGGAGGTTACAGAGATAGGGAGGGTTGTAGGGACTGGAGGAGTTACAGACATATGGAGGGTTGTAGGGACTGGAGGAAGTTACAGAGATAGGGAGAGTTGTAGGGTTTGGAGGAGGTTACAGAGAGAGGGAGGGGTGTAGGGGCTGGAGGATGTTACAGATATAGTGAGGTTTGTAGGGGCTGGAGTAGGTTACAGAGATAGGGAGAGTTGTAGGGGCTGGAGGAATTTACAGAGATAGGGAGGTTGGTTGAGGCTGGAGGAGGTTACAGAGATAGGGAGTGTTGTAGGGACTGCAGGAGGTTACAGAGAAAGCGAGGGGTGTTGGGGCTGGAGGAGGTTACAGAGATAGGGAGGGTTTTAGGGGCTGGAGGAGGTTTCAGAGTTAGGGAGGTTTGTAGAGGCTGGAGGAAGTTACAGAGATAGGGAGGGGCGTAGGGTTTGGAGGAGGTTACAGAGATAGGGAGGGGTGTAGGGACTGTAGGTGGTTACAGAGGTAGGGAGGGGTGTAGGGGGCTGGAGGAGGTTACAATGATAGGGAGGGTTGTAGGGGCTGGAGGAGTTTACAGAGATAGGGAGGGTTGTAGGGACTGTAGGAGGTTACAGAAATAGGGAGGGTTGTAGGGGCTGGAGGAGGTTACAGAGATAGGGAGGGTTGTAGGGGGCTGGAGGAAGTTACAGAGATAGGGAGGGGTGTAGGGGTTGGAGGAGGTTACAGAGAGAGGGCGCGGTTTAGGGACTGGAGGAGGTTACAGAGATAGGGAGGGGTGTAGGTGCTGGAGGAGGTTACAGAGATAGGGAGGGTTGTAGGGGCTGGAGGAGGTTACAGAGATAGGGATGGGTGCAGGGGCTCTCGGAGGTTACAGAGATAGGGTTGTTGAGGCTGGAGGAGGTTGCAGAGATAGGGAGGGTTGTAGGTGCTGGAGGAGGTTACAGAGATAGGGAGGGTTGTAGGGGCTGGAGGAGGTTACAGAGATAGGGACGTTTGTAGGGGCTGGAGGAGGTTACAGAGATAGGGAGGGGTGTAGGGGCTGGAGGCGGTTACAGAGATAAGGAGGGTTCTTGGGGCTGGATGAGGTTACAGAGATAGGGAGTGGTGTAGCGGCTGGAGGAGTTCACAGAGATAGGGAGGTTTGTCAGGGCTGGAGGAGGTTACAGAGTTAGGGACAGTTGTAGCGGCTGTAAGAGGTTACAGAGATAGGGAGGGTTGAAGGGAGGTTACAGAGATAGGGAGTGGTGTAGGGGCTGGATGAGGTTACAGAGATCGGGAGGGTTGTAGGGGCTGCAGGAGCAGGTTACAGAGATAGGGAGTTTTGTAGGGGCTGGAGGAGGTTACAGAGATATGGATGGTGCAGGGACTGCAGGAAGGTACAGACATAGGGAGGGCTGTATGGGCTGTAGGAGGTTACAGAGATAGGGAATTTTGTAGGAGCTGGAGGAGTTCACAGAGATAGGGAAGTTTGTTGGGGCTGGAGGAGTTTACAGAGATAGGGAGGATCGTAGGGTCTGGAGGAGGTTACAGAGATAGGGAGGGTCATAGGGGCTGCTGGATGTTACAGAGATAGGGAGGGGTGTAGGGGCTGGAGGAGGTTACAGAGATAGGGAGGGTTGTAGGGGCTGCAGGATGTTACAGAGTTAGGGAGGGTCGTAGGGGCTGCAGGAGGTTACAGAGATAGGGAGTGGTGTAGGGGGCCGGAGGAGGATAGAGAGGTAGGGATGGTCGTAGGGGTTGGAGGAGGATACAGAGATAGGGTGAGTTGTAGGGGTTGGAGGAAGTTACAGATATAGTGAGGTTTTTAGGGGCTGGAGGAGGTTACAGAGATAGGGAGAGTTGTAGGGGCTAGAGGAAGTTACAGAGAAAGGGAGGGGTGTAGGGGCTGGAGGAGGTTACGGAGATAGGGAGGGTTGTAGGTGCTGGAGGAGGTTACATTGATAGGGAGGGTTGTAGGGGCTGGAGGAGGTTACAGAGATAGGGAGGTTTGTAGGGCTGGAGGAGGTTACAGAGATAGCGAGGGTTGCAGAGTCTGAAGGAAGTTACTGAGATAGGGAGGGGTGGAGGTGCTGGAGGAGGTTACAGAGATAGGGAGGGTTGTAGGGGCTGGAGGAGGTTACAGAGATAGGGAGGTTTGTAGGGCTGGAGGAGGTTACAGAGATAGCGAGGGTTGCAGAGTCTGAAGGAAGTTACTGAGATAGGGAGGGGTGAAGGGGTTGGAGGAGGTTACAGAGGGCGCGTTGCAGGGACTGGAGGAGGCTACAGAGATAGTGAGGAGTGTAGGTGCTGGAGGAGGTTACAGAGATAGGTAGCGTTGTAGGGGGCTGGAGGAGGTTACAGAGATAGGGAGGGGTGTAGGGGCTGGATGAGGTTACAGAGATAGGGAGGGGTGTAGGGGCTGGAGGAGGTTACAGAGATAGGGAATTGTTGTAGGGGCTGGAGGAGGTTACAGAGATAGGGAGGGTTGTAGGGACTGTAGGAGGTTACAGACATAGGGAGGGTTGTAGGGGCTGGAGGAGGTTACAGTGATAGGGAGGGTTGTAGGGGGCTGGAGGAAGGTACAGGGATAGGGAGGGGTGTAGGGTTTGGAGGAGGTTACAGAGATAGGGAGGGGTGTAGGGATTGTAGGTGGTTACAGAGGTAGGGAGGGGTGTAGGGGGCTGGAGGAGGTTACAGTGATAGGGAGGGTTGTAGCGGCTGGAGGAGTTTACAGAGATAGGGAGGGTTGTAGGGGGCTGGAGGAAGTTACAGAGATAGGGAGGGGTGTAGGGGTTGGAGGAGGTTACAGAGAGAGGGCGCGGTTTAGGGACTGGAGGAGGTTAGAGAGATAGGGAGGGGTGTAGGTGCTGGAGGAGGTTACAGAGATAGGGAGGGTTGTAGGGGCTGGAGGAGTTTACAAAGATAGGGATGGATGCAGGGGCTGGAGGAGGATACAGAGATAGGGAGGCGTGTAGGTGCTTGAGGAGGTTACAGAGATAGGGAGGGGTGTAGGGAGCTGGAGGAGGTTACAGAGAAAGGGAGGTGTGTATGTGCTGGAGGAGGTTACAGAGATAGGGAGGGGTGTAGGGGCTGGAGGAGGTTACAGAGTTAGGGATGGGTGTAGGGGCTGGAGGAGGTTACAGAGATAGGGTTGTTGAGGCTGGAGGAGGTCAGAGAGATAGGGAGTGTTGTATTGGCTGGAGGAGGTTACAGAGATAGGGAGGGTTGTAGGGACTGCAGGAGGTTACAGAGATAGGGAGGGTTGTAGGGGCTGGAGGAGGTTACTGAGATATGGAGTTTTGTAGGGGCTGGAGGAGGTTACATAGATAGGGAGGGGTGTAGCGGCTGGAGGAGGTTACAGAGATTGGGAGGGGTCTGGGGGCTGGAGGAGTTTACAGAGAAAGGGAGGGTTGTAGGAGCTGGAGGAGGTTACAGAGATAGGGAGGGTTGAAGGGGCTGGAGGAGGTTACAGAGATAGGGAGGATTGTAGGAGCTGGTGGAGGTTACAGAGATAGGGAGGGGTGTAGGAGCTGGAGGAGATTACAGAGATAGGGAGGGGTGTAGGGGCTGGAGGAGGTTACAAAGATATGGAGGTTTGTAGGGGCTGGAGGAGGTTACAGAGATAGCAAGGGTTGCAGAGGCTGAAGGAAGTTACAGAGATAGGGAGGGGTGTAGATGTTGGAGGAGGTTACAGAGAGAGGGCTCGGTTTTGGGACTGGAGGAGGTTACAGAGATAGGGAGGGGTGTAGGTGCTGGAGGAGGTTAAAGAGATAGGGAGGGTTGTAGGGGCTGGAGGAGGTTACAGAGATAGGGATGGGTGCAGGGGCTGGAGGAGGTTACAGAGATAGGGTTGTTGAGGCAGGAGGAGGTCAGAGAGATAGGGAGTGTTGTATTGGCTGGAGGAGGTTACAGAGATAGAGAGGGTTGTAGGGACTGGAGGAGGTTACAGAGATAGGGAGGTTTGTAGGGGCTGCAGGAGGAGGTTACAGAGATATGGAGTTTTGTAGGGGCTGGAGGAGGTTACATAGATAGCGAGGGGTGTAGCGGCTGGAGGAGGTTACAGAGATAGGGAGGGGTCTGGGGGCTGGAGGTGTTTACAGAGAAAGGGAGGGTTGTTGGGGCTGGAGGAGGTTACAGAGATAGGGAGGGGTGTAGGGACTGGAGGAGGTTACAGAGATAGGGAGTGGTGTAAGGGCTGGAGGAGGTTACAGAGATAGGGAGGGGTGTAGGAGCTGAAGGAGGTTACAGATTTAGGGAGGGGTGTAGGGGCTGGAGGAGGTTACAGAGATAGGGAGGGGTGTAGGGGCTGGAGGAGGTTACAGAGATAGGGAGGGTTGTGGGGGCTGGAGTCGTTTACAGAGATCGGGAGAGGTTTAGGGGCTGGCGGAGGTTACACAGATAGGGAGGGCTGTAGGGGCTGGAGGAAGTTACAGAGAAAGGGAGGGGTGTAGGTGTTGGAGTAGGTTACAGAGAGAGGGAGGGGTGTATTGACTGGAGGAGGCTACAGAGATAGGGAGGTGGGTCGGGGCTGGAGGATGTTACAGAGATAGGAAGTGTTGTAGATCCTGGAGGAGGTTACAGAGATAGGGAGGGTTGGAGGGGCCGGAGGAAGTTACAGAGATAATGAAGTTTGTAGGGGCTGGAGGAGGTTACAGAGATAGTGAGGGTTGTAGTGGCTGGAGGAGGTTACAGAGATAGGGAGTGGTGTAGGGGCTGTAGGAGGTTGCAGAGATAGGGTTGTTGAGGCTGGAGGAGGTTACAGAGATAGTGAGGGTTTTAGGGGCTGGATGAGGTTACAGAAATAGGGAGGTGTGTAGCGGCTGGAGGAGGTCACAGAGATAGGGAGGGTTGTGGGGGCTGGAGGAGGTTACAGAGATAGGGAGTGTTGTAGGGACTGCAGGAGGTTACAGAGATAGCGAGGGGTGTTGGGGCTGGCGGAAGTTACAGAGATAGGGAGGGTTGTATGGGCTGGAGGGGGTTACAGAGATAGGGAGGGGTGTAGGGGCTGGAGGCGGTTACAGAGATAGGGAGGGTTGTAGGGTCTGGAGGAGGTTACAGAGATAGGGAGAGTTGTAGGGGCTGGAGGAATTTACAGAGATAGGGAGGTTTGTTGAGGCTGGAGGAGGTTACAGAGATAGGGAGTGTTGTAGGGACTGCAGGAGGTTACAGAGAAAGCGAGGGGTGTTGGGGCTGGAGGAGGTTACAGAGATAGGGAGGGTTTTAGGGGCTGGAGGAGGTTTCAGAGTTAGGGATGTTTGTAGAGGCTGGAGGAAGTTACAGAGAAATGGAAGGGTGTAGGGGTTGGGGGCGGTTACAGAAAGGGGGAGGGTTGTAGGGGCTGGAGGAAGTTACAGAGATAGTGAGAGTTTTAGGGACTGGAGGAGGTTACAGAGATAGGGAGGGTTGTAGGGGCTGGAGGCGGTTACAGAGATAGGGAGAGTTTTAGGGACTGGAGGAGGTTACAGAGATAGGGAGGGGTGTAGGGGTTGGAGGTGCTTACAGAGAGAGGGCGCGGTGTAGGGACTGGAGGAGGTTACAGAGATAGGGAGAGTTGTAGGGACTGGAGGAGGTTACACAGATAGGGAGGGTTGTAGGGGCTGGAGGATGTTACAGAGAAATTGAGGGGTGTAGGGGTTGGAGGAGGTTACAGAGAGAGGGAGGGGAGAAGGGGTTGGAGGGGTTTACAGAGATAGGGAGGTGTGTAGGGACTGCAGGAGGTTACAGAGATAGTGAGGGGTGTAGGGGCTGGAGGAGGTTACAGAGATAGGGAGGGGTGTAGGGACTGGAGGAGGTTACAGAGATAGGGAGGGGTGTAGCGGCTGGAGGAGTTCACAGAGATAGGGAGCGTTGTCAGGGCTGGAGGAGGTTACAGAGATAGGGACAGTTGTAGCGGCTGTAAGAGGTTACAGAGATAGGGAGTGGTGTAGGGGCTGGCGGAGTTTACAGAGATAGGGAGGGGTGTAGTGGCTGGAGGAGGTTACAGAGATAGGGAGGGGTGTAGGGGCTGGAGGAGGTTACAGAGATAGGGAGTGGTGTAGGGGCTGGAGGAGGTTACAGAGATAGGGAGGGGTGTAGTGGCTGGAGGAGGTTACAGAGATAGGGAGGGGTGTAGGGGCTGGAGGAGGTTACAGAGATAGGGAGTGGTGTAGGGGCTGGAGGAGGTTACAGATATAGGGAGGGTTGAAGGGACGTTACAGAGCTAGGGCAGGTTGTATGGGCTGGAGGAGGTTACAGAGATAGGGAGTTTTGTAGGGGCTGGAGGAGTTCACAGAGATAGGGAAGTTTGTTGGGGCTGGAGGAGTTTACAGAGATAGGGAGGATCGTAGGGTCTGGAGGAGGTTACAGAGATAGGGAGGGGTGTAGAGGGCTGGAGGAAGTTACAGAGATAGAGAGGGGTGTAGGTGTTGGAAGAGGTTACAGAGATAGGGAGGGGTGTAGAGGGCTGGAGGAGGTTACAGAGATAGGGAGGGTTGTAGGGGCTGGAGGAGGTTACAGAGATAGCGAAGGTTGCAGAGGCTGAAGGAAGTTACTGAGATAGGGAGGGGTGAAGGGGTTGGAGGAGGTTACAGAGAAGAGGGCGCGTTGCAGGGACTGGAGGAGGTTACAGAGATAGGGAGAGTTGAAGGGGCTGGAGGAGGTTACAGAGATAGGGAGGGTTGTAGGAGCTGGAGGAGGTTACAGAGATAGGGAGGGGTGTAGGAGCTGGAGGAGGTTACAGAGATAGGGAGGGGTGTAGGGGCTGGAGGAGGTTACAGAGATAGGGAGGGGTGTAGGGGCTGGAGAAGGTTACAGAGATAGGGAGGTGTGCTGGGGCTGGAGGGAGTTACAGAGATAGGGAGGGATGTGGGGGCTGGAGTCATTTACAGAGATCGGGAGAGGTTTCGGGGCTGGCGGAGGTTACAGAGATAGGGAGGGTTGTAGGGGCTGGAGGAAGTTACAGAGAAAGGGAGGGGTGTAGGTGTTGGAGTAGGTTACAGAGAGAGGGAGGGGTGTATTGACTGGAGGAGGTTACAGAGATAGGGAGGTGGGTCGGAGCTGGAGGATGTTACAGAGATAGGAAGTGTTGTAGATCCTGGAGGAGGTTACAGAGATAGGGAGGGGTGTAGGTGCTGGAGGAGGTTACAGAGATAGGGAGGGTTGTAGGGGCCGGAGGAGGTTACAGAGATAGGGATGGGCGCAGGGGCTGTCGGAGGTTACAGAGATAGGGTTGTTGAGGCTGGAGGAGGTTGCAGAGATAGGGAGGGTTCTCGGGGCTGGATGAGGTTACAGAGATAGGGAGGTGTGTAGCGGCTGGAGGAGGTTACAGAGATAGGGAGGTTTGTAGGGACAGGAGGAGGTTACAGAGATAGGGAGGTTTGTAGGGGCTGGAGGAGGTTACATAGATAGGGAGGGGTGTAGCGGCTGGAGGAGGTTACAGAGATAGGGAGGGTTGAAGGGGCTGGAGGAGTTTACAGAGATTGGGAGGGTCGTAGGAGCTGGAGGAGGTTACAGAGATAGGGAGGGTTGTAGAGAGTGGAGGATGTTACAGAGATAGGGAGGGTTGCAGGGACTGCGGGAGGTTACAGAGATAGGGAGTGTTGTAGGGTCTGGAGGAGTTACAGAGATAGGGAGGGTTGTAGGGGCTGGAGGATGTTACAGAGAAATTGAGGGGTGTAGGGGTTGGAGGAGGTTACAGAGAGAGGGAGGTGTGTAGGGACTGCATGAGGTTACAGAGATAGTGAGGGGTGTAGGTGCTGGAGGAGGTTACAGAGATAGGGAGGGTTTTATGAGCTGGAGGAGGTTACAGAGATATTGAGGTTTGTCGGGGCTGGTGGAGGTAACAGAGATAGGGAGGGTTGTAGGGGCTGGAGGAGTTCACAGAGATAGGGAGGGTTGTCAGGGCTGGAGGAGGTTACAGATGTAGGGACAGTTGTAGCGGCTGTAAGAGGTTACAGAGATAGGGAGGGTTGAAGGGAGGTTACAGAGATAGGGAGTGGTGTAGGGGCTGGAGGAGTTTACAGAGATAGGGAGGGGTGTAGGGGCTGGAGGAGGTTACAGAGATCGGGAGGGTTGTAGGGGCTGCAGGAGCAGGTTACAGAGATAGGGAGTTTTGTAGGGGCTGGAGGAGGTTACAGAGATATGGATGGTGCAGGGACTGCAGGAAGGTACAGACATAGGGAGGGCTGTATGGGCTGTAGGAGGTTACAGAGATAGGGAATTTTGTAGGAGCTGGAGGAGTTCACAGAGATAGGGAAGTTTGTTGGGGCCGGAGGAGTTTACAGAGATAGGGAGGATCATAGGGTCTGGAGGAGGTTACAGAGATAGGGAGGGTCATAGGGGCTGCTGGATGTTACAGAGATAGGGAGGGGTGTAGGGGCTGGAGGAGGTTACAGAGATAGGGAGGGTCGGAGGGGCTGCAGGAGGTTACAGAGATAGGGAGTGGTGTAGGGGGCCGGAGGAGGATAGAGAGGTAGAGATGGTCGTAGGGGTTGGAGGAGGATACAGAGATAGGGTGAGTTGTAGGGGCTGGAGGAGGTTACAGAGATAGGGAGAGTTGTAGGGGCTGGAGGAAGTTACAGAGAAAGGGAGGGGTGTAGGTGTTGGAGGAGGTTACAGGGAGAGGGAGGGGTGTAGGGTGCTGGAGGAGGTTACAGAGATAGGGAGGGTTGTAGTGATTGGAGGGGGTTACAGAGATAGGGAGGGGTGTAGATGGCTGGAGGAGGTTACATTGATAGGGAGGGTTGTAGGGGCTGGAGGAGGTTACAGAGATAGGGAGGTTTGTAGGGCTGGAGGAGGTTACAGAGATAACGAGGGTTGGAGAGGCTGAAGGAAGTTACTGAGATAGGGAGGGGTGAAGGGGTTGGAGGAGGTTACAGAGAGAGGGTGCGTTGCAGGGACTGGAGGAGGTTACAGAGATAGTGAGGAGTGTAGGTGCTGGAGGAGGTTACAGAGATAGGTAGCGTTGTAGGGGGCTGGAGGAGGTTACAGAGATAGGGATGGTTGTAGGGGCTGGAGGAGGTTACAGAGATATGGAGAGTTGAAGGGGCTGGAGAAGGTTACAGAGATAGGGAATTGTTGTAGGGGCTGGAGGAGGTTACAGAAATAGGGAGGGTTGTAGGGGCTGGAGGAGGTTACAGAGATGGGGAGGGTTGTAGGGGGCTGGAGGAAGGTACAGAGATAGGGAGGGGTGTAGGGTTTGGAGGAGGTTACAGAGATAGGGAGGGGTGTAGGGACTGTAGGTGGTTACAGAGGTAGGGAGGGGTGTAGGGGGCTGGAGGAGGTTACAGTGATAGGGAGGGTTGTAGTGGCTGGAGGAGTTTACAGAGATAGGGAGGGTTGTAGGGACTGTAGGAGGTTACAGAAATAGGGAGGGTTGTAGGGGCTGGCGTAGGTTACAGAGATAGGGAGGGTTGTAGGGGGCTGGAGGAAGTTACAGAGATAGGGAGGGGTGTAGGGGTTGGAGGAGTTTACAGAGAGAGGGCGCGGTTTAGGGACTGGAGGAGGTTACAGAGATAGGGAGGGTTGTAGGGACTGGAGGTGGTTACAGAGATAGGGAGGTTTGTAGGGGCTGCAGGAGGAGGTTACAGAGATATGGAGTTTTGTAGGGGCTGGAGGAGGTTACATAGATAGGGAGGGGTGTAGCGGCTGGAGGAGGTTACAGAGATAGGGAGGGGTCTGGGGGCTGGAGGAGTTTACAGAGATAGGGAGGGTTGTAGGGGGCTGGAGGAAGTTACAGAGATAGGGAGGGGTGTAGGGGTTGGAGGAGGTTACAGAGATAGGGAGGGGTGTATGGGCTGGAGGAGGTTACAGATATAGGGAGGGTTGAAGGGGCTGGAGGAGGTTACAGAGATAGGGAGGGTTGTAGGAGCTGGAGGAGGTTACAGAGATAGGGAGGGGTGCAGGAGCTGGAGGAGGTTACAGAGATAGGGAGGGGTGTAGGGGCTGGAGGAGGTTACAGAGATAGGGAGGGGTGTAGGGGCTGGAGGAGGTTACAGAGATAGGGAGGTGTGTAGGGGCTGGAATGAGTTACAGAGATAGGGAGGGATGTGGGGGCTGGAGTCATTTACAGAGATCGGGAGAGGTTTAGGGGCTGGCGGAGGTTACAGAGATAGGGAGGGTTGTAGGGGCTGGAGGAAGTTACAGAGAAAGGGAGGGGTGTAGGGGCTGGAGGAGGTTACAGAGAAAGGGAGGGGTGTAGGTGTTGGAGTAGGTTACAGAGAGAGGGAGGGGTGTATTGACTGGAGGAGGTTACAGAGATAGGGAGGTGGGTCGGGGCTGGAGGATGTTACAGAGATAGGAAGTGTTGTAGATCCTGGAGGAGGTTACAGAGATAGGGAGGGTTGGAGGGGCTGGAGGAGGTTACAGAGATAATGAAGTTTGTAGGGGCTGGAGGAGGTTACAGAGATAGTGAGGGTTGTAGTAGCTGGAGGAGGTTACAGAGATAGGGAGTGGTGTAGGGGCTGTAGGAGGTTGCAGAGATAGGGTTGTTGAGGCTGGAGGAGGTTACAGAGATAGTGAGGGTTCTAAGGGCTGGATGAGGTTACAGAAATAGGGAGGTGTGTAGCAGCTGGAGGAGGTCACAGAAATAGTGTCAGTTGTACCGGCTGTAAGAGGTTACAGAGATAGGGAGGGTTGAAGGGAGGTTACAGAGATAGGGAGGGGTGTTGGGGCTCGAGGAAGTTACAGAGATAGGGAGGGCGTTGGTGTTGGAGGAGGTTACAGAGATAGCAAGCCGTGTTGGGGCTGGAGTAGGTTACAGAGATAGGGAGGGGTGTAGGAGGCTGGAGGAGTTTACAGAGTTAGAGAGGGTTGTAGGGGCAGGAGGAGGTTACAGAGGTAGGGAGGGGTGTAGAGCCTGGAGGAGGTTACAGAGATAGGGAGGGGTGTAGGGGCCGGAGGAGGTTACAGAGTTAGGGAGGGTCGTAGGGGCTGCAGGAGGTTAGAGAGATAGGGCGTGGTGTAGGGGGCCGGAGGAGGAAAGAGAGGTAGGGATGGTCGTAGGGGCTGGAGGAGGATACAAAGATAGACTGGGTTGTAGGTGCTGCAGGAGTTTACAGAGATAGGGAGAGGTGTAGGGGCTGGAGGAGGTTACAGATATAGTGAGGTTTGTAGGGGCTGGAGGAGTTTACAGATATAGGCACAGGTGTAGGGGACTGGAGGAGGTTACAGAGAGAGGGAGAGTTGTAGGGGCTGGAGGAAGTTACAGAGAAAGGGAGGGGTGTCGGTGTTGGAGGAGGTTACAGAGAGAGGGAGGGGTGTAGTGACTGGAGGAGTTTACAGTGATAGGGAGGGTTGTAGGGGCTGGAGGAGTTTACAGAGATTGGGAGGGTTTTAGGGACTGGAGGAGCTTTCAGAGATAGGGAGTCTTCTAGGGGCTGGAGGAGGTTACAGAGATAGTGAGGGTTGCAGAGGCTGAAGGAAGTTACTGAGATAGGGAGATGTGTAGGGGTTGAAGGAGGTTACAGAGAGAGGGCGCGGTGCAGGGACTGGAGGAGGTTACAGAGATAGTGAGGGTTGTAGGTGCTGGAGGAGGTTACAGAGATAGGTAGCGTTGTAGGGGGCTGGAGGAGGTTACAGAGATAGGGAGTGGTGTAGGGCCTGGAGGAGGTTACAGAGATAGGGAGGGGTGTAGGGGCTGGAGCAGGTTCAAGAGATAGGCAGGGTTGTAGGGGCTGGAGGAGGTTACAGAGATAGGGAGAGTTGTAGGGGCTGGAGAAGGTTACAGAGATAGGGAATTGTTGTAGGGGCTGGAGGAAGTTACAGAGAAAGGGAGGAGTGTAGGGGTTGGAGGAGGTTACAGAGATAGGGAGGGGTGTAGGGACTGGAGGAGGTTACAGAGGTAGGGAGGGGTGTAGGGGGCTGGAGGAGGTTACAGAGATAGGGAGGGTTGTAGGGACTGGAGGAGGTTACAGAGATAGGGAGGGTTGTAGGTGCTGGAGGAGGTTACAGAGATAGGGAGGGTTGTAGGGGCTGGAGGAGGTTACTGAAATAGCGAGTGTTGAAGAGGATGAAGGAAGTTACAGAGATATGGAGGGGTGTAGGTGCTGGAGGAGGTTACAGAGATAGGGATGGGTGCAGGGACTGTCGGAGATTACAGGGATAGGGTTGTTGAGGCTGGAGGAGGTTACAGAAATAGGGAGGGTTCCAGGGGCTGGATGAGGTTACAGAGATAGGGAGGTGTGTAGCGGCTGGAGGAGGTTACAGAGATAGGGAGGGTTGTAGGGACTGGAGGAGGTTACAGAGATAGGGAGGGTTGTAGGAGCTGGAGGAGGTTACAGAGATAGGGAGGTTTGTAGGTGCTTCAGGAGGAGGTTACAGAGATAGGGAGTTTTGTAGGGGCTGGAGGAGGTTACATAGATAGGGAGGGGTGTATGGATTGGAGGAGGTTACAGAGATAGTGAGGGTTGTTGGGGCTGTAGCAGGTTACAGAGATAGGGAGGGTTGTAGGGTCTGGAGGTGGTTACAGATATTGGGTGGGTTGTAGAGCCTGGAGGAGGTTACAGAGATAGAGAGGTTTGGAGGGGCCGGAGGAGGATAGAGAGGTAGGGATGGTCGTAGGGGCTGGAGGAGGTTACAGAGATAGGGAGGGTTTTAAGGGCTGGAGGAGGTTGCAGAGATAGGGAGGGGTGTAGGGAGCTGGAGGAGGTTACAGAGATAGGGAGAGGTGTAGGGGCTGGAGGAGGTTACAGATATAGTGAGGTTTTTAGCGGCTGGAGGAGGTTACAGAGAAAGGGAGGGGTGTAGGTGTTGGAGGAGGTTACAGAGAGAGGGAGGGGTGTAGGGGGCTGTAGGAGGTTACAAAGATAGGGAGGGTTGTAGGGGCTGGAGGAAGTTACAGAGAGAGGGAGTGGTGTAGGGGGCTGGAGGAGGTTACAGAGATAGGGAGTGTTGAATGGACTGGAGGAGGTTACAGAGATAGGGAGGGTTGTAGGGGCTGGAGGAGGTTACAGAGATAGGGAGGGTTGTAGGGGCTGGAGGAGGTTACAGAGATAGGGAGGGTTGTAGGGACTGGAGGAGTTTTCAGAGATTGGGAGGGTTGTAGGGACTGGAGGAGTTTACAGAGATAGGGAGGGTTGTAGGGACTGGAGGAGTTTACAGAGATAGGGAGGGGTGAAGGGGTAGGAGGAGGTTACAGAGAGCGGGCGCGTTACAGGGACTGGAGGAGGTTACAGAGATAGTGATGGGTGTAGGTGCTGGAGGAGGTTACAGAGATCGGTAGTGTTGTAGGGGGCTGGAGGAGGTCACAGAGATAGGGAGGGGTGCAGGGGTTGGAGGGGGTTACAGAGATAGGAAGGATTGTTAAGGCTGGTGGAGTTTACAGAGATAGGGAGGGGTGTAGGGACTGTAGGGGGTTACAGAGATAGCGAGGGGTGTTGGGGCTGGAGGAGGTTACAGAGATAGGGAGGGCGTAGGTGTTGGAGGAGGTTACAGAGATAGGGAGGGGTGTAGGAGGCTGGCGGAGGTTACAGAGATAGGGAGGGGTGTAGGAGGCTGGAGGAGGTTACAGAGATAGGGAGGGGTGTAGGGGCTGGAGGAGTTTACAGAGTTAGGGAGGGTTGTAGGGGCAGGAGGAGCTTACAGAGATAGGGAGGGGTGTAGGGGCTGGAGGAGTTTACAGAGTTAGGGAGGGTTGTAGGGGCAGGAGGAGGTTACAGAGATAGGGAGGGGTGTAGGGGCTGGAGGAGGTTACAGAGTTAGGGAGGGTCGTAGGGGCTGCAGGAGGTTAGAGAGATAGGGAGTGGTGTAGGGGGCCGGAGGAGGATAGAGAGGTAGGGCTGGTCGTAGGGGCTGGAGGAGGATACAAAGATAGGGTGGGTTATAGGTGCTGCAGGAGTTTACAGAGATAGGGAGAGGTGTAGGGGCTGGAGGAGGTTACAGATATAGTGAGGTTTGTAGGTGCTACAGGAGGAGGTTACAGAGATAGTGAGAGTTGTTGGGGCTGGAGGAGGTTACAGAGATAGGGAGGTTTGTAGGTGCTTCAGGAGGAGGTTACAGAGATAGGGAGTTTTGTAGGGGCTGGAGGAGGTTACAGAGATAGTGAGGGTTGTAGGGTCTGGAGGTGGTTACAGATATTGGGAGGGTTGTAGGAGCTGGAGGAGGTTACAGAGATAGGGAGGGGGGTAGGGGCTGGAGGAGGTTACAGAGATAGGGAGGGGTTTTAGGGGCTGGAGGAGGTTACAGAGATAGGGAGAGGTGTAGGGGCTGGAGGAGGTTACAGAGAAAGGGAGGGGGGTAGGTGTTGGAGGAGGTTACAGAGAGAGGGAGGGGTGTAGGGGGCTGTAGGAGGTTACAAAGATAGGGAGGGTTGTAGGGGCTGGAGGAAGTTACAGAGAGAGGGAGTGGTGTAGGGGGCTGGAGGAGGTTACAGAGATAGGGAGGGTTGTAGGGGCTGGAGGAGGTTACAGAGATAGGGAGGGTTGTATGGGCTGGAGGAGTTTAAAGAGATAGGGAAGTTTGTAGGGGCTGGAGGAGTTTACAGAGATAGGGAGGGTCGTAGGGTCTGTAGGAGGTTACAGAGATAGGGAGGGTCATAGGGGCTGCTGGATGTTACAGAGATAGGGAGGGGTGTACGGGCTGGAGGAGGTTACAGAGATAGGGAGGGTTGTAGGGCCTGGAGGAGGGTAGAGAGTTAGGGAGGGTCGTAGGGGCTGCTGGAGGTTACAGAGATAGGGAGGTTCATGGGGGCTAGAGGGGGTTACAGAGATAGATAAGGTTGTAGGGGCTGGAGGAGGTTACAGAGATAGCGAGGGTTGTAGGGGGCTGGAGGAGGTTACAGAGATAGGGAGAGTTGTAGGGGCTGGAGGAGGTTACAGAAATAGGGAGGGGTGTAGGGGCTGGAGGAGGTAACAGAGATAGGGAGGGGTGTAGGGGCTGGAGGAGGTTACAGAGATAGGCAGGGTTGTAGGGGCTGGAGGAGGTTACAGAGATAGGGAGGGTTGTAGGGACTGGAGGAGGTTACAGAGATAGGCAGGGGTGTAGGGGCTGCAGGAGGTTACAGAGATAGGGAGGGGTGTAGGGGCTGGAGGAGGTTACAGAGATAGGGAGGGGTGTAGGGGCTGGAGGAGGTTACAGAGATAGGGAGGGGTGTAGGGGCTGCAGGAGGTTACAGAGATAGGGAGGGGTTTAGGGGCTGGAGGAGGTTACAGAGATAGGGAGGGGTGTAGGGACTGGAGGAGGTTACAGAGATAGGGAGGGTTGTATTGGCTGGAGGAGGTTAAAGAGATAGGGAGAGTTGTAGGGGCTGGAGGAGGTTACAGAGATAGGCAGGGTTGTAGGGGCTGGAGGAGGTTACAGAGATAGGCAGGGGTGTAGGGGCTGCAGGAGGTTACAGAGATAGGGAGGGGTGTAGGGGCTGGAGGAGGTTACAGAGATAGGGAGGGTTGTAGGGACTGGAGGAGGTTACAGAGATAGGCAGGGGTGTAGGGGCTGCAGGAGGTTACAGAGATAGGGAGGGGTGTAGGGGCTGGAGGAGGTTACAGAGATAGGGAGGGGTGTAGGGGCTGGAGGAGGTTACAGAGATAGGGAGGGGTGTAGGGGCTGCAGGAGGTTACAGAGATAGGGAGGGGTTTAGGGGCTGGAGGAGGTTACAGAGATAGGGAGGGGTGTAGGGGCTGGAGGAGGTTACAGAGATAGGGAGGGTTGTAGGGACTGGAGGAGGTTATAGAGATAGGGAGGGTTGTATTGGCTGGAGGAGGTTAAAGAGATAGGGAGAGTTGTAGGGGCTGGAGGAGGTTACAGAGATAGGCAGGGTTGTAGGGGCTGGAGGAGGTTACAGAGATAGGGAGGGTTGTAGGGACTGGAGGAGTTACAGAGATAGGGAGGAGTGTAGGGGTTGGAGGAGGTTACAGAGAGAGGGAGGGGAGTAGGGGTTGGAATATTTTACAGAGAGAGGGAGGGGTGTAGGGGTTGGAGGCGGTTACAGAGATAGGGAGGTTTGTTGAGGCTGGAGGAATTTACAGAATAGGGAGTGTTGTAGGGACTGTAGGGGGTTACAGAGATAGCGAGGCGTGTTGGGGCTGGAGGAGGTTACAAAGATAGGGAGGTTTGTAGGTGCTTCAGGAGGAGGTTACAGAGATAGGGAGGGTTGTAAGGGCTGGAGGAGTTTACATAGATAGGGAGAGGTGTAGGGGCTGGAGGAGGTTACAGAGATAGGCAGAGGTTTAGGGGCTGGAGGAAGTTACAGAGAAAGGGAGGGGTGAAGGTGTTGGAGGAGGTTATAGAGAGAGGGAGGGGTGTAGGGACTGGAGAAGGTTACAGAGATAGGGAGGGTGTAGGGGCTAGAGGAGGTTACAGAGATAGGGAGGGGTGTAGGGGCTGGAGGAGGTTTCAAAAATAGTGAGGGTTGTAGGCGCTGGAGGAGGTTTCAGAGATAGTGAGGTTTGTAGGGACTGGAGGTGGTTATTGAGTTAGGGAGAGGTGTAGCTGCTAGAGGAGGTTACAGAGATAGTGAGGGTTGCAGAGGCTGGAGGAAGTTACAGAGATAGGGAGGGGTGTAGGGGTTGGAGGAGGTTACAGAGTGAGGGCGCGGTGCAGGGACTGGAGAAGGTTACAGAGATAGGGAGGGTGTAGGGGCTAGAGGAGGTTACAGAGATAGGGAGGGGTGTAGGGGCTGGAGGAGGTTTCAAAAATAGTGAGGGTTGTAGGCGCTGGAGGAGGTTTCAGAGATAGTGAGGTTTGTAGGGGCTGGAGGAGGTTACAGAGATAAGGAGGGTTGTAAGGACCGGAGGAGGTTCCAGAAATAGGGACTGTTGTAGGGGCTGGAGGTGGTTACAGAGATAGGGAGTGTTGTAGGTGCTGGAGAAGGTTACAGAGGTAGGGAGGGTTGTAGGGGCTGAAGGACTTTACAGAGATAGGGAGGCTTGCAGGGACTGGAGAAGGTTTCAGAGATAGGGAGGGTTGTAGGGGCTGGAATAGGTTAATGAGATAGGGAGGTTTGTAGGGGCTGGAGGAGGTTACAGAGATAGGGAGTGTTGCAGGGTCTGGAGGATTTTACACAGATAGGGAGGGTTGTAGGGCCTGGAGGAGGTGACAGAGATAGGGAGGGGTGTAGGGGCTGGAGGTGGTTACAGAGATAGGGAGGCTTGTAGGGACTGGAGGAGTTACAGAGATAGGGAGGGGTGTAGGGGTTGGAGGTGGTTACAGAGATAGGGAGGGGTGTAGGGGCTGGAGGAGTTACAGAGATAGGGAGGGGTGTAGGGGCTGGAGGAGGTTACAGAGATAGGGAGGGGTGTAGGGGTTGTAGGAGGTTACAGAGAGAGGGAGGGGTGTAGGGGTTGGAGGAGGTTAAGAAGAGAGGGCGCGGTGTAGGGACAGGAGGAGGTTACAGAGATAGGGAGGGGTGTAGGGGTTGGAGGAGGTTAAGAAGAGAGGGCGCGGTGTAGGGGCTGGACGAGGTTACAGAGATAGTGAGAGTTGTAGGGGCTGGAGGAGGTTACAGAGATAGGGAGGGTTGTAGGGGCTGGATGAGGTTCCTGAAATTGTGAGGGTTGTAGGGGCTGGAGGAGGTTACAGAGCTAGTGAGGGTTGTAGGTGCTGGAGGAGGTTACAGAGATAGGGAGGGGTTTTAGGGGCTGGAGGAGGTTACAGAGATAAGGTTGTTGAGGCTGGAAGAGGTTACAGAGATAGGGTGGGTTTTAGGTGATGGAGGAGGTTACAGAGATTGGGAGGGGTGTAGGGGCTTGAGGAGGTTACAGAGGTAGGGAGGTGTGTAGGTGCTGGAGGAGTTTACAGAGATAGGGAGGGTTGTAGGGGCTGGAGGGGGTTACAGAGATAGCGAGGGGTGTAGGGGCTTAAGGAGGTTACAGAAATAGGGAGGAGTGTAGGGGCAGTAGGAGGTTACAGGGATAGGGAGGGTTGTAGGGGCTGGCGGAGGTTACAGAGATAGGGAGGTTTGTTGAGGCTGGAGGAGGTTACAGAGATAGGGATTGTTGTAGGGGCTGGAGTAGGTTACAGAGATAGGGAGTGTTGTAGGGACTTCAGGAGGTTACAGATAGCGAGGGGTGTTGGGGCTGGAGGAGGTTACGGAGACAGGGAGGGTTTTAGGGACTGGAGGAGGTTACAGAGATAGGGAGGGGTGTAGCGACTGGAGGAGGTTACAGAGATAGGGAGTGTTGTAGTGGCTGGAGGATGTTACAGAGATAGGGAGGGGTGTAGGGGGCTGGAGGAGGTTACAGAGATAGGGAGGGTTGTAGGGGCTGGAGGAGGTTACAGAGATAGGGAGGGGTGTAGCGGCTGGAGGAGTTCACAGAGATAGGGAGGGTTGTACTGGCTGGAGGAGGTTACAGAGATAGGGAGGTGTGTAGGGTCTGGAGGAGTTTACAGAGATAGGGTGGGGTGTAGGGGCTGGAGGAGGTTACAGGGATAGGGAGGGTTGTAGGGGCTGGAGGAGTTTACAGAGATAGGGAGTGTTGTAGGGGCTGGAGGAGTTTACAGTGATAAGGAGTGTTGTAGGGGCTGCAGGAGGAGTTTACAGAGATAGGGAGTTTTGTAGGGGCTGGAGGAGGTTACAGAGATAGGAGGGGTGTAGGGGCTGGAGGAGTTTACAGTGATAGGGAGGGTTGTAGGGGCTGGAGGAGTTTACAGAGATTGGGAGGGTTTTAGGGACTGGAGGAGCTTTCAGAGATAGGGAGTCTTCTAGGGGCTGGAGGAGGTTACAGAGATAGTGAGGGTTGCAGAGGCTGAAGGAAGTTACTGAGATAGGGAGATGTGTAGGGGTTGAAGGAGGTTACAGAGAGAGGGCGCGGTGCAGGGACTGGAGGAGGTTACAGAGATAGTGAGGGTTGTAGGTGCTGGAGGAGGTTACAGAGATAGGTAGCGTTGTAGGGGGCTGGAGGAGGTTACAGAGATAGGGAGGGGTGTAGGGGCTGGAGCAGGTTCAAGAGATAGGCAGGGTTGTAGGGGCTGGAGGAGGTTACAGAGATAGGGAGAGTTGTAGGGGCTGGAGAAGGTTACAGAGATAGGGAATTGTTGTAGGGGCTGGAGGAAGTTACAGAGAAAGGGAGGAGTGTAGGGGTTGGAGGAGGTTACAGAGATAGGGAGGGGTGTAGGGACTGGAGGAGGTTACAGAGGTAGGGAGGGGTGTAGGGGGCTGGAGGAGGTTACAGAGATAGGGAGGGTTGTAGGGACTGGAGGAGGTTACAGAGATAGGGAGGGTTGTAGGTGCTGGAGGAGGTTACAGAGATAGGGAGGGTTGTAGGGGCTGGAGGAGGTTACTGAAATAGCGAGTGTTGAAGAGGATGAAGGAAGTTACAGAGATATGGAGGGGTGTAGGTGCTGGAGGAGGTTACAGAGATAGGGATGGGTGCAGGGGCTGTCGGAGATTACAGGGATAGGGTTGTTGAGGCTGGAGGAGGTTACAGAAATAGGGAGGGTTCCAGGGGCTGGATGAGGTTACAGAGATAGGGAGGTGTGTAGCGGCTGGAGGAGGTTACAGAGATAGGGAGGGTTGTAGGGACTGGAGGAGGTTACAGAGATAGGGAGGGTTGTAGGAGCTGGAGGAGGTTACAGAGATAGGGAGGTTTGTAGGTGCTTCAGGAGGAGGTTACAGAGATAGGGAGTTTTGTAGGGGCTGGAGGAGGTTACATAGATAGGGAGGGGTGTATGGATTGGAGGAGGTTACAGAGATAGTGAGGGTTGTTGGGGCTGTAGCAGGTTACAGAGATAGGGAGGGTTGTAGGGTCTGGAGGTGGTTACAGATATTGGGTGGGTTGTAGAGCCTGGAGGAGGTTACAGAGATAGAGAGGTTTGGAGGGGCCGGAGGAGGATAGAGAGGTAGGGATGGTCGTAGGGGCTGGAGGAGGTTACAGAGATAGGGAGGGTTTTAAGGGCTGGAGGAGGTTGCAGAGATAGGGAGGGGTGTAGGGAGCTGGAGGAGGTTACAGAGATAGGGAGAGGTGTAGGGGCTGGAGGAGGTTACAGATATAGTGAGGTTTTTAGCGGCTGGAGGAGGTTACAGAGAAAGGGAGGGGTGTAGGTGTTGGAGGAGGTTACAGAGAGAGGGAGGGGTGTAGGGGGCTGTAGGAGGTTACAAAGATAGGGAGGGTTGTAGGGGCTGGAGGAAGTTACAGAGAGAGGGAGTGGTGTAGGGGGCTGGAGGAGGTTACAGAGATAGGGAGTGTTGAATGGACTGGAGGAGGTTACAGAGATAGGGAGGGTTGTAGGGGCTGGAGGAGGTTACAGAGATAGGGAGGGTTGTAGGGGCTGGAGGAGGTTACAGAGATAGGGAGGGTTGTAGGGACTGGAGGAGTTTTCAGAGATTGGGAGGGTTGTAGGGACTGGAGGAGTTTACAGAGATAGGGAGGGTTGTAGGGACTGGAGGAGGTTACAGAGATAGTGAGGGGTGTAGGTGCTGGAGGAGGTTACAGAGATCGGTAGTGTTGTAGGGGGCTGGAGGAGGTCACAGAGATAGGGAGGGGTGCAGGGGTTGGAGGGGGTTACAGAGATAGGAAGGATTGTTAAGGCTGGAGGAGTTTACAGAGATAGGGAGGGGTGTAGGGACTGTAGGGGGTTACAGAGATAGCGAGGGGTGTTGGAGCTGGAGGAAGTTACAGAGATAGGGAGGGGTGTTGGGGCTGGAGGAGGTTACAGAGATAGGGAGGGCGTAGGTGTTGGAGGAGGTTACAGAGATAGGGAGGGGTGTAGGAGGCTGGCGGAGGTTACAGAGATAGGGAGGGGTGTAGGAGGCTGGAGGAGGTTACAGAGATAGGGAGGGGTGTAGGGGCTGGAGGAGTTTACAGAGTTAGGGAGGGTTGTAGGGGCTGGAGGAGGTTACAGAGTTAGGGAGGGTCGTAGGGGCTGCAGGAGGTTAGAGAGATAGGGAGTGGTGTAGGGGGCCGGAGGAGGATAGAGAGGTAGGGCTGGTCGTAGGGGCTGGAGGAGGATACAAAGATAGGGTGGGTTATAGGTGCTGCAGGAGTTTACAGAGATAGGGAGAGGTGTAGGGGCTGGAGGAGGTTACAGATATAGTGAGGTTTGTAGGTGCTACAGGAGGAGGTTACAGAGATAGGGAGTTTTGTAGGGGCTGGAGGAGGTTACATAGATAGGGAGGGGTGTAGGGATTGGAGGAGGTTACAGAGATAGTGAGAGTTGTTGGGGCTGGAGGAGGTTACAGAGATAGGGAGGTTTGTAGGTGCTTCAGGAGGAGGTTACAGAGATAGGGAGTTTTGTAGGGGCTGGAGGAGGTTACAGAGATAGTGAGGGTTGTAGGGTCTGGAGGTGGTTACAGATATTGGGAGGGTTGTAGGAGCTGGAGGAGGTTACAGAGATAGGGAGGGGGGTAGGGGCTGGAGGAGGTTACAGAGATAGGGAGGGGTTTTAGGGGCTGGAGGAGGTTACAGAGATAGGGAGAGGTGTAGGGGCTGGAGGAGGTTACAGAGAAAGGGAGGGGGGTAGGTGTTGGAGGAGGTTACAGAGAGAGGGAGGGGTGTAGGGGGCTGTAGGAGGTTACAAAGATAGGGAGGGTTGTAGGGGCTGGAGGAAGTTACAGAGAGAGGGAGTGGTGTAGGGGGCTGGAGGAGGTTACAGAGATAGGGAGGGTTGTAGGGGCTGGAGGAGGTTACAGAGATAGGGAGGGTTGTATGGGCTGGAGGAGTTTAAAGAGATAGGGAAGTTTGTAGGGGCTGGAGGAGTTTACAGAGATAGGGAGGGTCGTAGGGTCTGTAGGAGGTTACAGAGATAGGGAGGGTCATAGGGGCTGCTGGATGTTACAGAGATAGGGAGGGGTGTACGGGCTGGAGGAGGTTACAGAGATAGGGAGGGTTGTAGGGCCTGGAGGAGGGTAGAGAGTTAGGGAGGGTCGTAGGGGCTGCTGGAGGTTACAGAGATAGGGAGGTTCATGGGGGCTAGAGGGGGTTACAGAGATAGATAAGGTTGTAGGGGCTGGAGGAGGTTACAGAGATAGCGAGGGTTGTAGGGGGCTGGAGGAGGTTACAGAGATAGGGAGAGTTGTAGGGGCTGGAGGAGGTTACAGAAATAGGGAGGGGTGTAGGGGCTGGAGGAGGTAACAGAGATAGGGAGGGGTGTAGGGGCTGGAGGAGGTTACAGAGATAGGCAGGGTTGTAGGGGCTGGAGGAGGTTACAGAGATAGGGAGGGTTGTAGGGACTGGAGGAGGTTACAGAGATAGGCAGGGGTGTAGGGGCTGCAGGAGGTTACAGAGATAGGGAGGGGTGTAGGGGCTGGAGGAGGTTACAGAGATAGGGAGGGGTGTAGGGGCTGGAGGAGGTTACAGAGATAGGGAGGGGTGTAGGGGCTGCAGGAGGTTACAGAGATAGGGAGGGGTTTAGGGGCTGGAGGAGGTTACAGAGATAGGGAGGGGTGTAGGGACTGGAGGAGGTTACAGAGATAGGGAGGGTTGTATTGGCTGGAGGAGGTTAAAGAGATAGGGAGAGTTGTAGGGGCTGGAGGAGGTTACAGAGATAGGCAGGGTTGTAGGGGCTGGAGGAGGTTACAGAGATAGGCAGGGGTGTAGGGGCTGCAGGAGGTTACAGAGATAGGGAGGGGTGTAGGGGCTGGAGGAGGTTACAGAGATAGGGAGGGTTGTAGGGACTGGAGGAGGTTACAGAGATAGGCAGGGGTGTAGGGGCTGCAGGAGGTTACAGAGATAGGGAGGGGTGTAGGGGCTGGAGGAGGTTACAGAGATAGGGAGGGGTGTAGGGGCTGGAGGAGGTTACAGAGATAGGGAGGGGTGTAGGGGCTGCAGGAGGTTACAGAGATAGGGAGGGGTTTAGGGGCTGGAGGAGGTTACAGAGATAGGGAGGGGTGTAGGGGCTGGAGGAGGTTACAGAGATAGGGAGGGTTGTAGGGACTGGAGGAGGTTATAGAGATAGGGAGGGTTGTATTGGCTGGAGGAGGTTAAAGAGATAGGGAGAGTTGTAGGGGCTGGAGGAGGTTACAGAGATAGGCAGGGTTGTAGGGGCTGGAGGAGGTTACAGAGATAGGGAGGGTTGTAGGGACTGGAGGAGTTACAGAGATAGGGAGGAGTGTAGGGGTTGGAGGAGGTTACAGAGAGAGGGAGGGGAGTAGGGGTTGGAGTATTTTACAGAGTGAGGGAGGGGTGTAGGGGTTGGAGGAGGTTACAGAGATAGGGAGGTTTGTTGAGGCTGGAGGAATTTACAGAATAGGGAGTGTTGTAGGGACTGTAGGGGGTTACAGAGATAGCGAGGCGTGTTGGGGCTGGAGGAGGTTACAAAGATAGGGAGGTTTGTAGGTGCTTCAGGAGGAGGTTACAGAGATAGGGAGGGTTGTAAGGGCTGGAGGAGTTTACATAGATAGGGAGAGGTGTAGGGGCTGGAGGAGGTTACAGAGATAGGCAGAGGTTTAGGGGCTGGAGGAAGTTACAGAGAAAGGGAGGGGTGAAGGTGTTGGAGGAGGTTATAGAGAGAGGGAGGGGTGTAGGGACTGGAGGTGGTTATTGAGTTAGGGAGAGGTGTAGCTGCTAGAGGAGGTTACAGAGATAGTGAGGGTTGCAGAGGCTGGAGGAAGTTACAGAGATAGGGAGGGGTGTAGGGGTTGGAGGAGGTTACAGAGTGAGGGCGCGGTGCAGGGACTGGAGAAGGTTACAGAGATAGGGAGGGTGTAGGGGCTAGAGGAGGTTACAGAGATAGGGAGGGGTGTAGGGGCTGGAGGAGGTTTCAAAAATAGTGAGGGTTGTAGGCGCTGGAGGAGGTTTCAGAGATAGTGAGGTTTGTAGGGGCTGGAGGAGGTTACAGAGATAAGGAGGGTTGTAAGGACCGGAGGAGGTTCCAGAAATAGGGACTGTTGTAGGGGCTGGAGGTGGTTACAGAGATAGGGAGTGTTGTAGGTGCTGGAGAAGGTTACAGAGGTAGGGAGGGTTGTAGGGGCTGAAGGACTTTACAGAGATAGGGAGGCTTGCAGGGACTGGAGAAGGTTTCAGAGATAGGGAGGGTTGTAGGGGCTGGAATAGGTTAATGAGTTAGGGAGGTGTGTAGGGGCTGGAGGAGGTTACAGAGATAGGGAGTGTTGCAGGGTCTGGAGGATTTTACACAGATAGGGAGGGTTGTAGGGCCTGGAGGAGGTGACAGAGATAGGGAGGGGTGTAGGGGCTGGAGGTGGTTACAGAGATAGGGAGGCTTGTAGGGACTGGAGGAGTTACAGAGATAGGGAGGGGTGTAGGGGTTGGAGGTGGTTACAGAGATAGGGAGGGGTGTAGGGGCTGGAGGAGTTACAGAGATAGGGAGGGGTGTAGGGGCTGGAGGAGGTTACAGAGATAGGGAGGGGTGTAGGGGTTGTAGGAGGTTACAGAGAGAGGGAGGGGTGTAGGGGTTGGAGGAGGTTAAGAAGAGAGGGCGCGGTGTAGGGACAGGAGGAGGTTACAGAGATAGGGAGGGGTGTAGGGGTTGGAGGAGGTTAAGAAGAGAGGGCGCGGTGTAGGGGCTGGACGAGGTTACAGAGATAGTGAGAGTTGTAGGGGCTGGAGGAGGTTACAGAGATAGGGAGGGTTGTAGGGGCTGGATGAGGTTCCTGAAATTGTGAGGGTTGTAGGTGCTGGAGGAGTTTACAGAGATAGGGAGGGGTTTTAGGGGCTGGAGGAGGTTACAGAGATAAGGTTGTTGAGGCTGGAAGAGGTTACAGAGATAGGGTGGGTTTTAGGTGATGGAGGAGGTTACAGAGATTGGGAGGGGTGTAGGGGCTTGAGGAGGTTACAGAGGTAGGGAGGTGTGTAGGTGCTGGAGGAGTTTACAGAGATAGGGAGGGTTGTAGGGGCTGGAGGGGGTTACAGAGATAGCGAGGGGTGTAGGGGCTTAAGGAGGTTACAGAAATAGGGAGGAGTGTAGGGGCAGTAGGAGGTTACAGGGATAGGGAGGGTTGTAGGGGCTGGCGGAGGTTACAGAGATAGGGAGGTTTGTTGAGGCTGGAGGAGGTTACAGAGATAGGGATTGTTGTAGGGGCTGGAGTAGGTTACAGAGATAGGGAGTGTTGTAGGGACTTCAGGAGGTTACAGATAGCGAGGGGTGTTGGGGCTGGAGGAGGTTACGGAGACAGGGAGGGTTTTAGGGACTGGAGGAGGTTACAGAGATAGGGAGGGGTGTAGCGACTGGAGGAGGTTACAGAGATAGGGAGTGTTGTAGTGGCTGGAGGATGTTACAGAGATAGGGAGGGGTGTAGGGGGCTGGAGGAGGTTACAGAGATAGGGAGGGTTGTAGGGGCTGGAGGAGGTTACAGAGATAGGGAGGGGTGTAGCGGCTGGAGGAGTTCACAGAGATAGGGAGGGTTGTACTGGCTGGAGGAGGTTACAGAGATAGGGAGGTGTGTAGGGTCTGGAGGAGTTTACAGAGATAGGGTGGGGTGTAGGGGCTGGAGGAGGTTACAGGGATAGGGAGGGTTGTAGGGGCTGGAGGAGGTTACAGAGATAGGAGGGGTGTAGGGGCTGGAGGAGGTTACAGAGATAGGGAGGGGTGTAGGGGCTGGAGGAGGTTACAGAGAAAGGGAGGGGTGTAGGGGCTGGAGGAGGTTACAGAGATAGGGAAGTTTGTAGGGTCTGGAGGAGTTTACTGAGATTGGGATGGTCGTAGGGTCTGGAGGAGGTTACAGAGATAGGGAGGGTCGTAGGTGCTGAAGGAGGTTACAGAGTTAGGGATGGTCGTAGGGGCTGCAGGAGTTTACAGAGATAGGGAGGGTTGTAGAGGCTGGAGGAGGTTACAGATATAGCGAGGGTTGCAGAGGCTGAAGGATGTTACAGAGATAGGGAGTGGTGTAGGGGTTGGAGAAGGTTACAGAGAGAGGCAAGTTTGTTGGGGCTGGAGGAGGTTACAGAGATAGGGAAGTTTGTAGGGACTGGAGGAGGTTACAAAGATAGTGAGGGGTGTAGGTGCTGGAGGAGTTTACAGAGATAGGTAGCGTTGTAGGGGGCTGGAGAAAGTTACAGAGATCGGGAATTGTTCTCGGGGCTGGAGGAAGTTACAGAGAAAGGGAGGGGTGTAGGGGTTGGAGGACGTTACAGAGATAGGGAGGGGTGTTGGGACTGGAGTGGGTTACAGAGATAGGGAGGGGTTTAGGGGCTGGAGGAGTTTACAGAGATAGGGAGGGGTGTAGGGGCTGGAGGAGGTTACAGAGATAGGGAGAGTTGTAGGGGCTGGAGAAGGTTACAGAGATCGGGAATTGTTCTCGGGGCTGGAGGAAGTTACAGAGAAAGGGAGGGGTGTAGGGGATGGAGGACGTTACAGAGATAGGGATGGGTGTAGGGACTGGAGGAGGTTACAGAGATAGGGAGGGGTGTTGGGACTGGAGTGGGTTACAGAGATAGGGAGCGGTTTAGGGGCTGGAGGAGTTTACAGAGATAGGGAGGGGTGTAGGGGCTGGAGGAGGTTACAGAGATCGGGAATTGTTCTCGGGGCTGGAGGAAGTTACAGAGAAAGGGAGGGGTGTAGGGGTTGGAGGACGTTACAGAGATAGGGAGGGGTGTAGGGACTGGAGGAGGTTACATAGGTAGGGAGGGGTGTAGGGGGCTGGAGGAGGTTACAGAGATAGGGAGGGTTGTAGGGCCTGGAGGAGGTTAGAGAGATGGGAAGGGATTTAGGGGGTTGGAGGAGGTTACAGAGATAGCGAGTTTTGCAGATGCTCAAGGAAGTTACAGAGATAGGGAGGGGTGTAGGGGTTGGAGTAGCTTACAGAGAAGGGCGCGGTAGAGGGACTGGAGGAGGTCTCAGAGATAGGGAGTGTTGCAGGGGCTGGAGGAGGTTCACAGAGATAGGGAGGGGTGTAGGGGCTGGAGGAGGTTACAGAGATAGCGAGGGTTGTAGGGGCTGGAGGAGGTTACAGAGATAGGGAGGGGTGTAGGGGTTGGAGGAGCTTACAGAGAAGGGCGCGGTAGAGGGACTGGAGGAGCTCTCAGAGATAGGGAGTGTTGCAGGGGCTGGAGGAGGTTCACAGAGATAGGGAGGGGTGTAGGGGCTGGAGGAGGTTACAGAGATAGGAGGATTGTAGGGGCTGGAGGAAGTTACATAGATAGGGAGGGGTGTAGGGGCTGGAGGAGGTTACAGAGATAGTGAGGGTTGTAGGGGCTGGAGGAGGTTACAGAGATAGGGAGGGTTGTAGGGGCTGGAGGAGGTTACAGAGATAGGGAGGGTTGTAGGAGCTGGAGGAGGTTACAGAGATTGGGAGGGGTGTAGGGGCTTGAGGAGGTTACAGAGGTAGGGAGGTGTGTAGGTGCTGGAGGAGTTTACAGAGATAGGGAGGGTTGTAGGGGCTGGAGGAGGTTACAGAGATAGCGAGGGGTGTAGGGGCTTAAGGAGGTTACAGAAATAGGGAGGAGTGTAGGGGCAGGAGGAGGTTACAGGGATAGGGAGGGTTGTAGGGGCTGGCGGAGGTTACAGAGATAGGGAGGTTTGTTGAGGCTGGAGGAGGTTACAGAGATAGGGATTGTTGTAGGGGCTGGAGTAGGTTACAGAGATAGGGAGTGTTGTAGGGACTTCAGGAAGTTACAGATAGCGAGGGGTGTTGGGGCTGGAGGAGGTTACGGAGACAGGGAGGGTTTTAGGGACTGGAGGAGGTTACAGAGATAGGGAGGGGTGTAGCGGCTGGAGGAGTTCACAGAGATAAGGAGGGTTGTACTGGCTGGAGGAGGTTACAGAGATAGGGAGGTGTGTAGGGTCTGGAGGAGTTTACAGAGATAGGGTGGGGTGTAGGGGCTGGAGGAGGTTACAGGGATAGGGAGGGTTGTAGGGGCTGGAGGAGGTTACAGAGATAGGGAGTGTTGTAGGGGCTGGAGGAGTTTACAGTGATAAGGAGTGTTGTAGGGGCTGCAGGAGGAGTTTACAGAGATAGGGAGTTTTGTAGGGGCTGGAGGAGGTTACAGAGAAAGGGAGGGTTGTAGGGACTGGAGGAGGTTACAGAGATAGGAGGGGTGTAGGGGCTGGAGGAGGTTACAGAGATAGGGAGGGGTGTAGGGGCTGGAGGAGGTTACAGAGAAAGGGAGGGGTGTAGGGGCTGGAGGAGGTTACAGAGATAGGGAAGTTTGTAGGGTCTGGAGGAGTTTACTGAGATTGGGAGGGTCGTAGGGTCTGGAGGAGGTTACAGAGATAGGGAGGGTCGTAGGTGCTGAAGGAGGTTACAGAGTTAGGGATGGTCGTAGGGGCTGCAGGAGTTTACAGAGATAGGGAGGGTTGTAGAGGCTGGAGGAGATTACAGATATAGCGAGGGTTGCAGAGGCTGAAGGATGTTACAGAGATAGGGAGTGGTGTAGGGGTTGGAGAAGGTTACAGAGAGAGGCAAGTTTGTTGGGGCTGGAGGAGGTTACAGAGATAGGGAAGTTTGTAGGGACTGGAGGAGGTTACAAAGATAGTGAGGGGTGTAGGTGCTGGAGGAGTTTATAGAGATAGGTAGCGTTGTAGGGGGCTGGAGAAAGTTACAGAGATCGGGAATTGTTCTCGGGGCTGGAGGAAGTTACAGAGAAAGGGAGGGGTGTAGGGGTTGGAGGACGTTACAGAGATAGGGAGGGGTGTTGGGACTGGAGTGGGTTACAGAGATAGGGAGGGGTTTAGGGGCTGGAGGAGTTTACAGAGATAGGGAGGGGTGTAGGGGCTGGAGGAGGTTACAGAGATAGGGAGAGTTGTAGGGGCTGGAGAAGGTTACAGAGATCGGGAATTGTTCTCGGGGCTGGAGGAAGTTACAGAGAAAGGGAGGGGTGTAGGGGATGGAGGACGTTACAGAGATAGGGATGGGTGTAGGGACTGGAGGAGGTTACAGAGATAGGGAGGGGTGTTGGGACTGGAGTGGGTTACAGAGATAGGGAGGGGTTTAGGGGCTGGAGGAGTTTACAGAGATAGGGAGGGGTGTAGGGGCTGGAGGAGGTTACAGAGATCGGGAATTGTTCTCGGGGCTGGAGGAAGTTACAGAGAAAGGGAGGGGTGTAGGGGTTGGAGGACGTTACAGAGATAGGGAGGGGTGTAGGGACTGGAGGAGGTTACATAGGTAGGGAGGGGTGTAGGGGGCTGGAGGAGGTTACAGAGATAGGGAGGGTTGTAGGGCCTGGAGGAGGTTAGAGAGATGGGAAGGGATTTAGGGGGTTGGAGGAGGTTACAGAGATAGCAAGTTTTGCAGATGCTCAAGGAAGTTACAGAGATAGGGAGGGGTGTAGGGGTTGGAGTAGCTTACAGAGAAGGGCGCGGTAGAGGGACTGGAGGAGGTCTCAGAGATAGGG
Source organism: Carcharodon carcharias (assembly GCF_017639515.1). Classification (NCBI taxonomy): domain Eukaryota; kingdom Metazoa; phylum Chordata; class Chondrichthyes; order Lamniformes; family Lamnidae; genus Carcharodon; species Carcharodon carcharias. The sequence goes on along the minus strand of NW_024470874.1, from coordinate 36,264 downwards.
AGTGTTGCAGGGGCTGGAGGAGGTTCACAGAGATAGGGAGGGGTGTAGGGGCTGGAGGAAGTTACAGAGATAGCGAGGGTTGTAGGGGCTGGAGGAGGTTACAGAGATAGGGAGGGGTGTAGGGGTTGGAGGAGCTTACAGAGAAGGGCGCGGTAGAGGGACTGGAGGAGCTCTCAGAGATAGGGAGTGTTGCAGGGGCTGGAGGAGGTTCACAGAGATAGGGAGGGGTGTAGGGGCTGGAGGAGGTTACAGAGATAGGAGGATTGTAGGGGCTGGAGGAAGTTACATAGATAGGGAGGGGTGTAGGGGCTGGAGGAGGTTACAGAGATAGTGAGGGTTGTAGGGGCTGGAGGAGGTTACAGAGATAGGGAGGGTTGTAGGGGCTGGAGGAGGTTACAGAGATAGGGAGGGTTGTAGGAGCTGGAGGAGGTTACAGAGATAGGGAGGGTTGTAGGGGCTGGAGGAGTTTACAGAGATAGGGAGGGGTGTATTGGCTGGCGGAAGTTACAGAGATAGGGAGTGTTGTGGGGGCTGGAGGAGTTTACAAACATAGGGAGTCTTGTAGGTGCTGGAGGAGGTTACAGAGATCGGGAGAAGGTGTAGGGGCTGGAGGAGGTTACAGATATAGTGAGGTTTGTAGGGGCTGGAGGAGGTTACAGAGAAAAGGAAGGGTTGTAGGGGCTGGAGGATGTTACAGAGAAAGGGAGGGGTGTATTGACTGGAGGAGGTTACAGAGATAGGGAGGGGGGTAGGGGCTGGAGGTGGTTACAGAGATAGGGAGGGTTGTAGAGCCTGGAGGAGGTTACAGAGATAGGGAGAGGTGTAGGGAATGGAGGAGGTTACAGAGATAGTGAGGGTTGGAGGGCCTGGAGGTGATTACAGAGATAGTGAGCTTTGTAGGGGCTGCATGAGGGTACAGAGATAGTGAGGTTTGTAGGGGCTGGAGGAGGTTACAGAGATAGGGAGGGCTGTAGGGGCTGGAGGAGTTTACAGAGATAGGGAGTGGTGTAGGGGCTGTAGGAGGTTACAGAGATAGGGTTGTTGAGGCTGGAGGAGGTTACGGAGATAGTGAGGGTTCTAGGGGCTGGATGAGGTTACAGAGATAGGGAGGGGTGTAGGTGCTGGAGGAGGTTACAGAGATAGGGAGGGGTGTTGGGTCTGGAGGAGCTTATAGAGATAGGGAGGTGTGTAGGGGCTGGAGGAGGTTACAGAGATAGGGAGGGGTGTAGGGTCTGCAGGAGGAGGTTACAGAGATAGGGAGGTTGTAGGGACTGCAGGAAGTTATAGAGTTAGGGAGGGCTGTATGGGCTGGAGGAGGTTACAGAGATAGGGAAGTTTGTAGGGGCTGGAGGAGTTTACAGAGATAAGGAGGGTCATAGGGGCTGCTGGATGTTACAGAGATAGGGAGTGGTCTAGGGGCGGGAGGAGGTTACAGAGATAGGGAGTGTTGAATGGACTGGAGGAGGTTACAGAGATAGGGAGGGTTGTAGGGGCTGGAGGAGGTTACAGAAATAGGCAGAGGTTTAGGGGCTGGAGGAGGTTACGAAGATAGGGAGGGTTGTATGGGCTGGAGGAGGTTACAGAGATAGGGTGTTTTGTAGGGGCTGGAGGAAGTTACATAGATAGGGAGGGATGGAGGGGCTGGAGGAGGTTACAGAGGTAGGGAGGGGTGTAGGGGGCTGGAGGAGGTTACAGAGATAGGGAGGGTTGTAGGGCCTGGAGGAGGTTACAGAGATGGGAAGGGATTTAGGTGGTTGGAGGAGGTTACAGAGATAGCGAGTGTTGCAGATGCTGAAGGAAGTTACAGAGGTAGGGAGGGGTGTAGGGGGCTGGAGGAGGTTACAGAGATAGGGAGGGTTGTAGGGGCTGGAGGAGGTTACAGAGATAGGGAGGGGTGTAGGGGGCTGGAGGAGGTTACAGAGATAGGGAGGGTTCTAGGGGCTGGATGAGGTTACAGAGATAGAGAGGTGTGTAGTGGCTGGAGGAGGTTACAGAGATAGGGAGTGTTGCAGGGGCTGGAGGAGGTTACAGAGATAGGGAGTGTTGCAGGGGCTGGAGGAGGTTACAGAAATAGGCAGAGGTGTAGGGGCTGGAGGAGGTTACAGAGATAGGGAGGGTTGTAGGGGCTGGAGGAGGTTACAGAGACAGGAGGATTGTAGGGGCTGCAGGAGTAGGTTACAGAGATAGGGAGTTTTGTAGGGTTTGGAGGAGGTTACAGAGATACGGAGGGTTGTAGGGGCTGGAGGAGGTTACAGAGATATGGAGGTTTGTAGGAGCTGGAGGAGGTTACAGAGATAGGGAGGGTGATAGGGGCTGGAGGAGTTTACAGAGATAGTGAGGGGTGTATTGGCTGGCGGAAGTTACAGAGATAGGGAGTGTTGTGGGGGCTGGAGGAGTTTTCAAAGATAGGGAGTCTTGTAGGGGCTGGAGGAGTTTATAGAGATCGGGAGAGGTGTAGGGGCTGGAGGAGGTTACAGAGATAGGGAGTGGTGTAGGGGGCTGGAGGAGGGTAGAGAGGTAGGGATGGTTGTAGGGGCTGGAGGAGGATACAGAGATAGGGTGGGTTGTAGGGGCTGCAGGATTTTACAGAGATAGGGAGGTTCATGGGGGCTAGAGGGGGTTACAGAGATAGAGAAGGTTGTAGGGGCTGGAGGAGGTTACAGAGATAGGGAGGTGTGTAGGCGCTGGAGGCAGTTACAGAGATAGCGAGGGTTGTAGGGCTGGAGGAGGTTACAGAGACAGGGAGGGGTGTAGGGGCTGGAGGAGGTTACAGAGACAGGGAGGGGTGTAGGGGCTGGAGGAGGTTACAGAAATAGGGACTGTTGTAGGGGCTGGAGGAGGTTACGGAGATAGGGAGGGTTGTAGGGACTGGAGGAGGTTACAGAGATGGGAAGGGTTTAGGGGGTTGGAGGAGGTTACAGTGATATGGAGGGTTGTAACGGCTGGAGGAGTTTACAGAGATAGGGAGGGTTGTAGGGACTGTAGGAGGTTACAGAGATAGGGAGGTTTGTAGGGGCTGGAGGAGGGTACAGAGATAGGGAGGGTTGTAGGGGCTGGAGGAGGTTACAGAGATAGCGAGTGTTGCAGAGGTTGGGGGAAGTTACAGAGATAGGGAGGGGTGTAGGGGTTGGAGGAGGTTACAGAGATAGGGAGGGGTGTAGGTGCTGGAGGAGATTACAGAGATAGGGAGGGGTGTAGGGGCTGGAGGAGGTTACAGAGATAGGGATGGGTGCAGGGGCTGTCGAAGGTTACAGAGATAGCGAGGGTTCTAGGGGCTGGATGAGGTTACAGAATTAGGGATTGTTGAATGGACTGGAGGAGGTTACAGAGATAGGGAGGGTTGTAGGGGCTGGAGGAGGTTACAGAAATAGGCAGAGGTGTAGGGGCTGGAGGAGGTTACAAAGATAGGGAGGGTTGTATGGGCTGGAGGAGGTTACAGAGATAGGGAGTTTGTAGGGGCTGCAGGAGGAGGTTACAGAGATAGGGAGTTTTGTAGGGTCTGGAGGAAGTTACATAGATAGGGAGGGGTGTAGGGGCTGGAGGAGGTTACAGAGATAGTGAGGGTTGTAGGGCAGGAGGAGGTTACAGAGATTGGGAGGGTTGTAGGAACTGGAGGAGGTTACAGAGATAGTGAGGGTTCTAGGGGCTGGATGAGGTTACAGAGATAGGGCGGGGTGTAGGGGCTGGAGCAGGTTACAGAGATAGGGTCAGTTATAGCGGCTGTAAGAGGTTACAGAGATAGGGAGGGTTGAAGGGAGGTTACAGAGATAGGGAGGGGTGTTGGGGCTGGAGGAGCTTATAGAGATAGGGAGGAGTGTAGGGGCTGGAGGAGGTTACAGAGATAGGGACGTGTGTAGGAGGCTGGTGGAGTTTACAGAGTTAAGGAGGGTTGTAGGGGCAGGAGGAGGTTACAGAGATAGGGAGTGTTGTAGGGTCTGCAGGAGGAGGTTACAGAGATAGGGAGTTTTGTAGGGGCTGGAGGAGGTTACAGAGATAGTGAGGGTGTAGGAGGCTGGAGGATGTTACAGATATTGGCATTGTTGTAGGGGCTGGAGGGTGTTACAGAGATAGGGAGGGGTGTAGGGGCTGGAGGAGGTTACAGAGATAGGGAGGGGTGTAGGGGCTGGAGGACGTTACTGAGAGAGGCAGTGAGTGAGGGGGGATTTGAACATGAGGGTGTGAATGTTAAGAGGGAGTTGTTGCTGGACCAGGAGCCGATGCGGGTCAGTGAGCCCGGGGCGAGGGTGGTTGATGGGTGAATGGGACTCGGTGCGATTCCGTGAACCCGGGGGGGTCAGCAGAGTTTCGGATGGGCTGAAGTTTGCGGAGACGGGAGGCGGGTCTGGGGAGAGCGTGCAGGGGAGCATGGGCGAGGGTTTCAGCAGCCGATGAGCTGAGGCGGCTGCCGGGCTGGGGCGAGGTTACTGAGCTGGGAGATCGGCGGCGTTAGAGATGGTGAGGTTCCGGGTGTTGGAGCCTCGGCTCGGGGTCACGTGCGAGACTCGGGTTTGCGAAGAGTCTGGACCAGGCTATTTCTCCAGTGTCCTCAGCACAACCATCTTCAGCTGCTTCATCAATGACCTTCCTTCCATCATAAGGTCAGAAGTGGGGATGTTCGCTGATGATTGCACAACGTTCAGCACCATTCACAACTCCTCAGACACTGACGCGGCCCCGTGTCCAATTGCAGCAAGACCTGGACAATATCCAGGCTCGGGGCTGACCAGTGACAAGTAACATTCACACCACACACAGAGTGCCAGGCAATGACCATCTCCAACAGGAGAGAATCCAACCATCGCCCCCTTGATGTTCAATGGCATCACCATCACTGAATCCCCCACTATCAACATCCTGGGGGTTACCATTGACCAGAAACTGAACTGGGACCAGCCATATAAACACTGTGGCTACAAGAGCAGGTCAGAGGCTGGGAATCCTGCGGAGAGTCGCTCACCTCCTGACTCCCCCCAAAGCCTGTCCACCATCTACAAGGCACAAGTCAGGAGTGCGATGGGACACTCCCCACTTGCCTGGATGAGGGCGGCTCCCACAACACTCGAGAAGCTCGACACCGTCCAGGACAAAGCAGCCCCCGCTCGATGGGGCACCCCATCCACAAACATTCACTCCCTCCACCACCACCGACACACAGGGGCAGCAGTGTGTGTACCATCTACAAGATGCACTGCAGCAACTCGCCAAGGGCTCCTTCGACAGCGCCGCCCAAACCCACCACCTCTACCATCTAGAAGGACGAGGGCAGCAGACACATGGGGAACACCACCACCTGCAAGTTCCCCTCCCGAGCCACTCACCATCCCGACTTGGGAATATATCGGCTGTTCCTTCACTGTCGCTGGGTCAAAATCCTGGAACTCCCTCCCTAACAGCGCCGTGGGTGTACCTACACCACACACGGGACAAAATCCTGGAACTCCCTCCCTAACAGCGCCGTGGGTGTACCTACACCACACACGGGACAAAATCCTGGAACTCCCTCCCTAACAGCGCCGTGGGTGTACCTACACCACGCACGGGGACAAAATCATGGAACTCCCTCCCTAACAGCGCCGTGGGTGTACCTACACCACACACGGGGACAAAATCCTGGAACTCCCTCCCTAACAGCGCCGTGGGTGTACCTACACCACAGGGACAAAATCATGGAACTCCCACCCTAACAGCGCCGTGGGTGTACCTACACCACGCACGGGGACAAAATCATGGAACTCCCTCCCTAACAGCGCCGTGGGTGTACCTACACCACACGGGGTCTGCAGCGGTTCAAGAAGGCAGCTCACCACCTCCCCTCCCCCCGCCCCACCTTCTCGAGGGGGCAGTTAAGAATGGGCACTAAATGCTGGGGCCAGACAGCGACCCCCGACATCCCTTCAATGAATTAGATAAAAACCCACGATCACCCTCTGACTCCTTCTCTCTCTCTCTCTCTCTCGTCCAGTCAGGAAACCCTCTGTTCAAGAGCGCCACCACCACTGTGGTCAACCCCCAGTACATGGAGGAATGAAGCCACGAACTGACCCTGCCAAACCGGCCACGGGCGAGAGAAGGTCAACTGGACAACCGAGTGGAAAGCAGAGATCCAGCGATGGAGGGGAAGCGAGGGTGGGGTGGGGTGGGTTGGGGTGGGGTAGTGGGGAGGGAGTGAGGGAGGGTCTGGGGCTGGGTTTGGGGTTGGGGGTGGGTGGGTGGGAGGGTCAGGCTGCAGTGTCATAGGGAACCAGTCAGGGGTCAGGGGGTGAGATGAGGCACAAAGGGTTGGGGATGGGGATGGGGATGGGGATGGGGACCGATGGCTTCTGGAACATGGGGAGTTGGATGAAACAGACCAGTGCTCCCGGTAACGTCAGAGACATGGGGAGGGGGCAAAGAGCAGGGTCGTTCACTCCGTCCACACTCGGAGGCTGGACAAGCAAGTGGAATGAGGTGGTCAGAAACCTCCCAGCAGCTTTGGCCAGTCATCCAGCCCCATGTCCGACTCACGCCCGATTACTCTAACCCTCAGTTATTTATTTAAAACTATTACAGCCGCAATCGCATTCCAAATCTCTCCCACAAATCCAAACATTCGACAGGGGCAGCGTCGAGGGAGCTCTACTCTGTATCTAACCCTGTGCTGTACCTGTCCTGGGAGTGTTTGATGGGGACAGTGTAGAGGGAGGTTTGCTCTGTATCTAACCCCGTGCTGTACCTGTCCTGGGAGTGTTTGATGGGGACAGTGTAGAGGGAGGTTTGCTCTGTATCTAACCCCGTGCTGTACCTGTCCTGGGAGTGTTTGATGGGGACAGTGTAGAGGGAGATTTACTCTGTATCTAACCCCGTGCTGTACCTGTCCTGGGAGTGTTTGATGGGGACAGTGTAGAGGGAGATTTACTCTGTATCTAACCCCGTGCTGTACCTGTCCTGGGAGTGTTTGATGGGGACAGTGTAGAGGGAGATTTACTCTGTATCTAACCCCGTGCTGTACCTGTCCTGGGAGTGTTTGATGGGGACAGTGTAGAGGGAGCTTTACTCTGTATCTAACCCCGTGCTGTACCTGTCCTGGGAGTGTTTGATGGGGACGGTGTAGAGGGAGATTTACTCTGTATCTAACCCCGTGCTGTACCTGTCCTGGGAGTGTTTGATGGGGACGGTGCAGAGGGATCTTTACTCTGTATCTAACCCTGTGCTGTACCAGTCCTGGGAGTGTTTGATGGGGACAGTGTAGAGGGAGGTTTACTCTGTATCTAACCCTGTGCTGTACCAGTCCTGGGGAGTGTTTGATGGGGATATTACCTGTTACCCGTCTCCAGTCAGGTTGACATTACCTGATGTGACGCTCGTCCTGAAACGGTTTAGTTTCTCGGTGTATGTCCAGGAAACTGTAATGATGCCAAACGTGATCTGGTGTTGAACGAACTCTCGTAATAAACTCATCCGGAGAAGACGTTAAGTTGTGTGTGTGTGTGTGTGTGTGTGTGTTGAAGTTACTGGGCAGCTTGGATTCAACACTGTCGAGAGTCAGGGCTCGTGCCCACTGACCCTGCACATGGAACCCCAAGTGGGAGTGTGAATGAGGGTCAATGGGATTGTCCCTGTTGTGAATCAGGTTCTGCCTGTCTGTGTGAACACCATGTTCCAACCCTGTCAGTGCATTGACAGCGAGGTTAGCACATCACCCAACATCTCTCTCTCTGTATCGAAGCCCCTCGCCGCCAAGGGGTCTGCTTTTGTCCGGAGCCCAGTCTGCTGTTGGGATACCGCAGTGGCCAGTTTGCGCACAGCAAGCTCCCACGGTCAGCAGAGGTGACGACCCACGGGCGTTGGGCGGCTGGGTGGTTATCAGTCGAGGGATAGGAGTTCCCACCCAGGGCAGCGAGGGGACAAGGCACAATCTGTGTAAGGCTACAGCCGCTCGGCCCATCCTGTCTGCACCGGCACTCCCAATGTGCAACCGTCCCTCGTGTCCATGTCCCTCCCCATCACCCTGCACACTCTGCCCTTTACAGATAACAGTCTGATTCTCTCTCCAACACCTCGATTGACCCTGTCTCCCCCACACTCTCAGGCAGCGCATTCCAGACCCTAACCACTCGCCGCGTGAGAAAGTTTTTCCTCGAGTCTCCGTTGCTTCTGTTACCAGTCGCCTTAAATCTGTGTCCCTCTGGTTCTTGATCCTTCCCCCTCCCACTCACAATGGGAACAGTCTCTCCATGTCTACGTTGTCCAGACCCCTCGTGATTTTGAACACACCTCCATCAAATCCCCTCTTGACCTTTTCTTCTCCAGTGAGAACAGTCCCATCTTCTCCAAGCTATCTTCATAACTGCAGTCCCTCATCGCTGGGACCATCCTCGAGAATCTTTCCTGCACTGTTGGCGCTCCCTCAGCACTGACCCTCCGACAGTGCAGCACTCCCTCGGCGCTGACCCTCTGACAGTGCGGCTCTCCCTCAGCACTGAACCTCCGACAGTGCAGCTCTCCCTCAGCGCTGACCCTCCGACAGTGCGGCTCTCCCTCAGCACTGACCCTCCGACAGTGCGGCTCTCCCTCAGTACTGACCTTCCAACAGTGCGGCACTCCCTCAGCACTGACCCTCCGACAGTGCGGCCCTCCCTCAGCACTGAACCTCCGACAGTGCGGCTCTCCCTCAGCGCTGACCCTCCGACAGTGCGGCTCTCCCTCAGCACTGACCCTCCGACAGTGCGGCTCTCCCTCAGTACTGACCTTCCAACAGTGCGGCACTCCCTCAGCACTGACCCTCCGACAGTGCGGCTCTCCCTCAGCACTGGCCCTCCGACAGTGCGGCTCACCCTCAGCACTGACCCTCCGACAGTGCGGCTCTCCCTCAGCACTGACCCTCCGACAGTGCGGTTCTCCCTCAGCACTGACCCTCCAACAGTGCGGCGCTCCCTCAGCACTGACCCTCCGACAGTGCGGCGCTCCCTCAGCACTGACCCTCCGACAGTGCGGCTCTCCCTCAGCACTGACCCTCCAACAGTGCAGCACTCCCTCGGCGCTGACCCTCTGACAGTGCGGCTCTCCCTCAGCACTGACCCTCCGACAGTGCGGCTCTCCCTCAGCGCTGACCCTCCGACAGTGCGGCTCTCCCTCAGCACTGACCCTCCGACAGTGCGGCTCTCCCTCAGCACTGACCCTCCGACAGTGCGGCTCTCCCTCAGCACTGACCCTCCCACAGTGCGGCTCTCCCTCAGCACTGACCCTCCGACAGTGCGGCTCTCCCTCGGCACTGACCCTCCGACAGTGCGGCTCTCCCTCAGCACTGACCCTCCGACAGTGCGGCACTCCCTCGGCGCTGACCCTCTGACCGTGCGGCTCTCCCTCAGCGCTGACCCTCCGACAGTGCGGAGCTCCCTCAGCGCTGACCCTCCGACAGTGCGACTCTCCCTCAGCACTGACCCTCCGACAGTGCGGCTCTCCCTCAGCACTGACCCTCCGACAGTGCGGCTCTCCCTCAGCACTGACCCTCCCACAGTGCAGCACTCCCTCAGCACTGATCCTCCGACAGTGCAGCACTCCCTCGGCGCTGACCCTCTGACAGTGCGGCTCTCCCTCAACACTGAACCTCCGACAGTGCGGCTCTCCCTCAGCGCTGACCCTCCGACAGTGCTGATCTCCCTCAGCGCTGACCCTCCGACAGTGCAGCTCTCCCTCAGCACTGACCCTCCGACAGTGCGGCTCTCCCTCAGTACTGACCTTCCAACAGTGCGGCACTCCCTCAGCACTGGCCCTCCGACAGTGCGGCTCTCCCTCAGCACTGACCCTCCGACAGTGCGGCTCTCCCTCAGTACTGACCCTCCGACAGTGCGGCTCTCCCTCAGCACTGGCCCTCCGACAGTGCGGCTCGCCCTCAGCACTGACCCTCCGACAGTGCGGCTCTCCCTCAGCACTGACCCTCCGACAGTGCGGCTCTCCCTCAGCACTGACCCTCCAACAGTGCGGCTCTCCCTCAGCACTGACCCTCCCACAGTGCGGCTCTCCCTCAGCACTGACCCTCCGACAGTGCGGCTCTCCCTCAGCACTGACCCTCCGACAGTGCGGCTCTCCCTCAGCACTGATCCTCCCACAGTGCGGCTCTCCCTCAGCACTGACCCTCCAACAGTGCGGCACTCCTTCAGCACTGACCCTCCGACAGCGCGGCTCTCCCTCAGCACTGAACCTCCGACAGTGCGGCTCTCCCTCAGCGCTGACCCTCCGACAGTGCGGCTCTCCCTCAGCGCTGACCCTCCGACAGTGCGGGGCTCCCTCAGCGCTGACCCTCCCACAGTGCGGCTCTCCCTCAGCACTGACCCTCCAACAGTGCAGCACTCCCTCGGCGCTGACCCTCTGACAGTGCGGCTCTCCCTCAGCACTGAACCTCCGACAGTGCGGCTCTCCCTCAGCGCTGACCCTCCGACAGTGCGGCTCTCCCTCAGCGCTGACCCTCCCACAGTGCGGCTCTCCCTCAGCACTGACCCTCTGACAGTGCGGCTCTCCCTCAGCACTGACCCTCCGACAGTGCGGTGCTCCCTCAGCGCTGACCCTCCGACAGTGCGGCGCTCCCTCAGCGCTGACCCTCTGACAGTGCGGCTCGCCCTCAGCACTGACCCTCCCACAGTGCGGCACTCCCTCAGCGCTGACCCTCTGACAATGCGACTCTCCCTCAGCACTGACCCTCTGACAATGCGACTCTCCCTCAGCACTGACCCTCTGACAGTGCGGCTCTCCCTCAGCGCTGACCCTCCGACAGTGCGGCTCTCCCTCAGCGCTGACCCTCTCTATATGTTTATATAAATATAGATACAATCTGGCTGCCCCTCTCCCTCCTCCCTCTGATGCCTCTCTCCGCCCTCTCTCTTCCTGTTAATCAGTTTCGGTTTTGGATCCGGTTCCGACGGTGCTCCAGTGCAGAATGTCTCTGCCGGACTAGAGCCGGAGTGGGGAATCCCGGAGTGGGTTAAACCCGGACTAGAGCCGGAGTGGGTAAAACCCGGACCAGAGCCGGAGTGGGGAATCCAGGAGTGGGTTAAACCTGGACTAGAGCCGGAGTATGTACAACCCGGACTAGGGCCGGAGTGGGGAATCCAGGAGTGGGTTAAACCCGGACTAGAGCCGGAGTGGGTAAAACCCGGACCAGAGCCGGAGTGGGGAATCCCGGAGTGGGTTAAACCCGGACTAGAGCCGGAGTATGTACAACCCGGACTAGGGCCGGAGTGGGGAATCCAGGAGTGGGTTAAACCCGGACTAGAGCCGGAGTGGGTTAAACCCAGACTAGAGCCGGAGTGGGGAATCCTGGAGTGGGTTAAACCCGGACTAGAGCCGGAGTGGGTTAAACCCGGAATAGAGCCGGAGTGTGTAATAGCTGGACTAGAGCTGGAGTGGGGAATCCCGGAGTGGGTTAAACGCGGACTAGAGCCGGAGTATGTACAACCCGGACTAGAGCCGGAGTAGGTAAAACCCGGACCAGAGCCGGAGTGGGGAATTCCGGAGTGGGTTAAACCCGGACTCGAGCCGAAGTATGTACAACCCAGAATAGAGCCAGAGTGGTTAATAGCTGGACTAGAGCCGGAGTGTGTAAAACCTGGACCAGAGCCAGAGTGGGGAATCCCGGAGTGGGTTAAATCCAGACTCGAGCCAGAGTATGTGCAATCCGGACTAGAGCGGAGTGGTAATAGCCGGACAAGAGCCGGAGTGGGTAAAACCCGGACTAGAGCCAGAGTGGGGAATCCTGGACTAGAGCCGGAGTGGGGAATCCCAGAGTGGGTAAAACCCAGACTAGAGCCAGAGTGGGGAATCCTGGACTAGAGCCAGAGTGGGGAATCCCAGAGTGGGTAAAACCCAGACTAGAGCCGGAGTGGGTAAAACCCAGACTAGAGCCGGAGTGGGTAAAACCCGGACTAGAGCCGGAGTGGGGAATCCTGGACTAGAGCCGGAGTGGGGAATCCCAGAGTGGGTAAAACCCAGACTAGAGCCGGAGTGGGGAATCCTGGACTAGAGCCAGAGTGGGGAATCCCAGAGTGGGTAAAACCCAGACTAGAGCCGGAGTGGGTAAAACCCGGACTAGAGCCAGAGTGGGGAATCCTGGACTAGAGCCGGAGTGGGGAATCCCAGAGTGGGTAAAACCCAGACTAGAGCCAGAGTGGGGAATCCTGGACTAGAGCCAGAGTGGGGAATCCCAGAGTGGGTAAAACCCAGACTAGAGCCGGAGTGGGTAAAACCCAGACTAGAGCCGGAGTGGGTAAAACCCGGACTAGAGCCGGAGTGGGGAATCCTGGACTAGAGCCGGAGTGGGGAATCCCAGAGTGGGTAAAACCCAGACTAGAGCCGGAGTGGGTAAAACCCGGACTAGAGCCAGAGTGGGGAATCCTGGACTAGAGCCGGAGTGGGGAATCCCAGAGTGGGTAAAACCCAGACTAGAGCCAGAGTGGGGAATCCTGGACTAGAGCCGGAGTGGGGAATCCCAGAGTGGGTAAAACCCAGACTAGAGCCGGAGTGGGTAAAACCCGGACTAGAGCCAGAGTGGGGAATCCTGGACTAGAGCCGGAGTGGGGAATCCCAGAGTGGGTAAAACCCAGACTAGAGCCAGAGTGGGGAATCCTGGACTAGAGCCGGAGTGGGGAATCCCAGAGTGGGTAAAACCCAGACTAGAGCCGGAGTGGGTAAAACCCAGACTAGAGCCGGAGTGGGGAATCCCGGAGTGGGTTAAACCCGGACTAGAGCCGGAGTGGGTTAAACCCGGAATAGAGCCGGAGTGTGTAATAGCTGGACTAGAGCTGGAGTGGGGAATCCCGGAGTGGGTTAAACGCGGACTAGAGCCGGAGTATGTACAACCCGGACTAGAGCCGGAGTAGGTAAAACCCGGACCAGAGCCGGAGTGGGGAATTCCGGAGTGGGTTAAACCCGGACTCGAGCCGAAGTATGTACAACCCAGAATAGAGCCAGAGTGGTTAATAGCTGGACTAGAGCCGGAGTGTGTAAAACCTGGACCAGAGCCAGAGTGGGGAATCCCGGAGTGGGTTAAATCCAGACTCGAGCCAGAGTATGTGCAATCCGGACTAGAGCGGAGTGGTAATAGCCGGACAAGAGCCGGAGTGGGTAAAACCCGGACTAGAGCCAGAGTGGGGAATCCTGGACTAGAGCCGGAGTGGGGAATCCCAGAGTGGGTAAAACCCAGACTAGAGCCGGAGTGAGTAAAACCCGGACTAGAGCCAGAGTGGGGAATCCTGGACTAGAGCCGGAGTGGGGAATCCCAGTGTGGGTAAAACCCAGACTAGAGCCAGAGTGGGGAATCCTGGAATAGAGCCGGAGTGGGGAATCCCAGAGTGGGTAAAACCCAGACTAGAGCCGGAGTGGGTAAAACCCAGACTAGAGCCGGAGTGGGTAAAACCCGGACTAGAGCCAGAGTGGGGAATCCTGGACTAGAGCCGGAGTGGGGAATCCCAGAGTGGGTAAAACCCAGACTAGAGCCGGAGTGGGTAAAACCCGGACTAGAGCCAGAGTGGGGAATCCTGGACTAGAGCCGGAGTGGGGAATCCCAGAGTGGGTAAAACCCAGACTAGAGCCAGAGTGGGGAATCCTGGACTAGAGCCGGAGTGGGGAATCCCAGAGTGGGTAAAACCCAGACTAGAGCCGGAGTGGGTAAAACCCGGACTAGAGCCAGAGTGGGGAATCCTGGACTAGAGCCGGAGTGGGGAATCCCAGAGTGGGTAAAACCCAGACTAGAGCCAGAGTGGGGAATCCTGGACTAGAGCCGGAGTGGGGAATCCCAGAGTGGGTAAAACCCAGACTAGAGCCGGAGTGGGTAAAACCCGGACTAGAGCCAGAGTGGGGAATCCTGGACTAGAGCCGGAGTGGGGAATCCCAGAGTGGGTAAAACCCAGACTAGAGCCAGAGTGGGGAATCCTGGACTAGAGCCGGAGTGGGGAATCCCAGAGTGGGTAAAACCCAGACTAGAGCCGGAGTGGGTAAAACCCGGACTAGAGCCAGAGTGGGGAATCCTGGACTAGAGCCGGAGTGGGGAATCCCAGAGTGGGTAAAACCCAGACTAGAGCCGGAGTGGGTAAAACCCGGACTAGAGCCAGAGTGGGGAATCCTGGACTAGAGCCGGAGTGGGGAATCCCAGAGTGGGTAAAACCCAGACTAGAGCCAGAGTGGGGAATCCTGGACTAGAGCCAGAGTGGGGAATCCCAGAGTGGGTAAAACCCAGACTAGAGCCGGAGTGGGTAAAACCCGGACTAGAGCCAGAGTGGGGAATCCTGGACTAGAGCCGGAGTGGGGAATCCCAGAGTGGGTAAAACCCAGACTAGAGCCAGAGTGGGGAATCCTGGACTAGAGCCGGAGTGGGGAATCCCAGAGTGGGTAAAACCCAGACTAGAGCCGGAGTGGGTAAAACCCGGACTAGAGCCAGAGTGGGGAATCCTGGACTAGAGCCGGAGTGGGGAATCCCAGAGTGGGTAAAACTCAGACTAGAGCCAGAGTGGGGAATCCTGGACTAGAGCCGGAGTGGGGAATCCCAGAGTGGGTAAAACCCAGACTAGAGCCGGAGTGGGTAAAACCCAGACTAGAGCCGGAGTGGGTAAAACCCGGACTAGAGCCGGAGTAGGTAAAACCCGGACTAGAGCCGGAGTGGGTAAAACCCGGACTAGAGCCAGAGTGGGGAATCCTGGACTAGAGCCGGAGTGGGGAATCCCAGAGTGGGTAAAACCCAGACTAGAGCCGGAGTGGGTAAAACCCAGACTAGAGCCGGAGTGGGGAATCCTGGACTAGAGCCGGAGTGGGTAAAACCCAGACTAGAGCCAGAGTGGGGACAATCCGGACTAGAGCCGGAGTGGGTAAAACCCAGACTGGAGCGGGAGTGGGTAAAACCCAGACTAGAGCCGGAGTGGGGAATCCTGGACTAGAGCCGGAGTGGGGAATCCCAGAGTGGGTAAAACCCAGACTAGAGCTGGAGTGGGTAAAACCCAGACTAGAGCCGGAGTGGGTAAAACCCGGACTAGAGCCAGAGTGGGGAATCCTGGACTAGAGCCGGAGTGGGGAATCCCAGAGTGGGTAAAACCCAGACTAGAGCCGGAGTGGGTAAAACCCAGACTAGAGCCGGAGTGGGTAAAACCCGGACTAGAGCCAGAGTGGGGAATCCTGGACTAGAGCCGGAGTGGGGAATCCCAGAGTGGGTAAAACCCAGACTAGAGCCGGAGTGGGGAATCCTGGACTAGAGCCGGAGTGGGTAAAACCCAGACTAGAGCCAGAGTGGGGACAATCCGGACTAGAGCCGGAGTGGGTAAAACCCAGACTAGAGCCAGAGTGGGGACAATCCGGACTAGAGCCGGAGTGGGGAATCCCGGAGTGGGTTAAACCCGGACTAGAGCCGGAGTGGGTAAAACCCGGACTAGAGCCAGAGTGGGGACAATCCGGACTAGAGCCGGAGTAGGTAAAACCCAGACTGGAGCGGGAGTGGGTAAAATCCAGACAAGAGCCGGAGTGGGGAATCCTGGACTAGAGCCGGAGTGGGGAATCCCAGAGTGGGTAAAACCCAGACTAGAGCTGGAGTGGGTAAAACCCAGACTAGAGCCGGAGTGGGTAAAACCCGGACTAGAGCCAGAGTGGGGAATCCTGGACTAGAGCCGGAGTGGGGAATCCCAGAGTGGGTAAAACCCAGACTAGAGCCGGAGTGGGTAAAACCAGACTAGAGCCGGAGTGGGTAAAACCCGGACTAGAGCCAGAGTGGGGAATCCTGGACTAGAGCCGGAGTGGGGAATCCCAGAGTGGGTAAAACCCAGACTAGAGCCAGAGTGGGGAATCCTGGACTAGAGCCAGAGTGGGGAATCCTGGACTAGAGCCGGAGTGGGGAATCCCAGAGTGGGTAAAACCCAGACTAGAGCCGGAGTGGGGAATCCTGGACTAGAGCCGGAGTGGGTAAAACCCAGACTAGAGCCAGAGTGGGGACAATCCGGACTAGAGCCGGAGTGGGGAATCCCGGAGTGGGTTAAACCCGGACTAGAGCCGGAGTGGGGAATCCTGGACTAGAGCCGGAGTGGGGAATCCCAGAGTGGGTAAAACCCAGACTGGAGCCAGAGTGGGGAATCCTGGACTAGAGCCGGAGTGGGGAATCCCAGAGTGGGTAAAACCCAGACTAGAGCCAGAGTGGGGAATCCTGGACTAGAGCCGGAGTGGGTACAACTCGGAGTAGAGCTGGATGGGCAAAACCCGGACTGGAGCCGAAGTGAGTAAAACGCGGACTGGAGCCGGAGTGGGTAAAACCCGGACTGGAGCCGGAGTGGGGAATCCCAGACCAAACCCAGACTAGAGCTGGGATGGGTTAAACCCAGACTAGAGCCGGAGTGAGGAATCCCGGAGAGGGTAAAAGCTGGTTTAAACCCGGAGTGTGGAATCCCAGATTAGACACAAAGTGGGGAGTATCAGAATAGCCTGGGATTGGGGAAGCACAGGTGTATCAGTGTCCAGGTGCCCACATGTATCTGTGTGTAACTGTGTTCAGGTGTATCTGTGCCCAGGCGTATCCCGGCCCAGGTGTATCCATGCCCAGCTGTATTTGTGTCCAGGTGTATCCATGTCCAGGTGTATCCCTGTCCAGGTGTATCCCTGTCAGGTGTATCCCTGTCCAGGTGTATCTGTGTCCCGGGGTATCCTTGTCCAGGTGTATCCATGCCCAGCTGTATTTGTGTCCAGGTGTATCTGTGTCCAGGTGTATCCCTGTCAGGTGTATCCCTGTCCAGGTTTATCCCTGTCCAGGTGTATCCATGTCCAGGTGTATCCTTGTCCAGGTGTATCCGTGTCCAGGTGCATCCGTGACCATGTGTATCCCTGTCCAGGTGTATCTGTGTCCAGGTGTATCCGTCTCCAGGTCTATCCGTGCCCATGCATATCCCTATCCAGGTGTATCCATGTCCTGGTGTATCCGTGTCCAGGTATGTACGTGTCCAGGTGTATCCCTGCCCAGATGTATCTGTGTCCAGGTGTATCTGTGCCCAAGTGCATCTGTGTCCAGGTGTATCCATGCCCAGGTGTATCTGCATCCAGGTGTAGCTGTGTCCAGGTGTATCTGTTTCCAGGTGTATCGATGTCCAGGTGTATCGCTGTCCAGGTGTATCCATGCCCAGGTGTATCTGTGTCCAGGTGTATCTGTGTCCAGGTGTACCTGTGTCCAGGTGTATCTGTTTCCAGGTGTATCCATGTCCAGGTGCATCGCTGTCCAGGTGTATACATGCCCAGGTGTATCCGTGTCCAGGTGAACCCATGCCCAGGTGTATCTGTGTCCAGGTGTATCCCTGTCCAGGTGTATCCATGCCCAGATGTATCCATGGCCAGACGTACCTGTGTCCAGGTATATCCCGGTCCAGGTGTATCCGTGCCAAGGTGTATCCATGTCCAGGTGTACCTGTGTCCAGGTGTATCCGTGTCCAGGTGTATCCATGTCCAGGTGTACCCATGTCCAGGTGTACCCATGTCCAGGTGTATCCGTGCCCAGGTGTACCCGTGCCCAGGTGTATCAGCATCCAGGTGTATCTGTGTCCAGGTGTATCCGTGCCCAGGTGTATCTGTGTCCAGGTGTACCTGTGTCCAGGTGTATCCGTGCCCAGGTGTACCTGTGTCCAGGTGTATCCCTGTCCAGCTGTATCCATGTCCAGGTGTATCCATGTCCAGGTGTATCCATGTCCAGATGTATCCGTGCCCAGGTGTATCCATCCCCAGCCGTATCCGTGTCCAGGTGTATCCGTGTCCAGATGTATCGGTGCCCAGTTGTATCCATGTCCAGGTGTATCCGTGTCCAGGTGTATCCATGTCCAGGTTTACGTGTGTCCAGATGTATCAGTGCTCAGCTGTATCCATGTCCAGATATATCCATGCCCAGCTGTATCCCTGTCCAGGTGCATCCGTGTCCAGGTGTATCCGTGTCCAGGTGTATCTGTGTCCAGGTGTATCCCTGTCCAGGTGTATCCATGCCCAGGTGTATCCATGTCCAGACGTACCTGTGTCCAGGTGTATCCCTGTCCAGGTGTATCCAAGCCCAGGTGTATCCGTGTCCAGGTGTACCTGTGTCCAGGTGTAACTGTTTCCAGGTGTATCTGTGTCCAGGAGTATCTGTGTCCAGGTGTATCCGTGTCCAGGTGTATCAGTGTCCAGGTGTACCTGTGTCCAGGTGTATCTGTGTCCAGGTGTATCCGTGTCCAGGTGTATCACTGTCCAGGTGTATCCGTGTCCAGGTGTAAGCGTGCCCAGGTGTACCTGTGTCCAGGTGTATTCCTGTCCAGGTGTATCCGTGCCCAGGTGTATCCATGTCCAGGTGTACCTGTGTCCAGGTGTATCCATGTCCAGGTGTATCTGTGCCCAAGTGATTCTGTGTCCAGGTGTATCTGTGCCCAGGTGTATCTGTGTCCAGGTGTATCCATGTCCAGGTGTACCCGTGTCCAGGTGTATCTGTGCCCAGATGTACCTGTGTCCAGGTATATCCGTGTCCAGATGTATCTGTGCCCAGGTGTATCTGTGTCCGGGTGTATCCATGTCCAGCTGTACCCATGCCCAGGTCCAGGTGTATCTGTGTCCCGGTGTATCCCTGTCCAGTTGTATTCATGTCCAGGTGTATCCGTGCCCAGGTGTACCCATGTCCAGGTGTATCCGTGTCCAGGTGTATCCATGTCCAGATGTATCTGTGCCCAGGTGTATCCATCCCCAGCCGTATCCGTGTCCAGGTGTATCCGTGTCCAGATGTATCAGTGCCCAGCTGTATCCCTGTCCAGGTGCATCCGTGTCCAGGTGTATCCGTGTCCAGGTTTACCCGTGTCCAGATGTATCGGTGCTCAGTTGTATCCATGTCCAGATGTATCCGTGCCCAACTGTATCCCTGTCCAGGTGTATCTGTGTCCAGGTGTATCCGTGCCCAGGTGTATCCGTGTCCAGGTGTGCCTGTATCCAGGTGTATCTGTGTCCATGTGTATCCCTGTCCAGTTGTATTCATGTCCAGGTGTATCCGTGCCCAGGTGTACCCATGTCCCGCTGTATCCTTGTCCAGGTGTATCCATGACCAGCTGTATCCTTGTCCAGGTGTATCCGTGTCCAGATGTATCGGTGCCCAGCTGTATCCATGTCCAGGTGTATCCATGCCCAGCTGTATCGCTGTCCAGGGGTATCCGTGCCCAGGTGTATCCGTGTCCAGGTGTACCTGTGTCCAGGTGTATCAGTGTCCAGGTGTATCCCTGTCCAGGTGTATCCTTGCCCAGGTGTATCCATGCCCAGGTGTATCCACGTCCAAACGTACCTGAGTCCAGGTGTATCCCCATCCAGGTGTATCCGTGCCCAGGTGTATACATGTCCAGGTGTACGTGTGTCCAGGTGTATCCGTGTCCAGGTGTATCTGTTCCCAGGTGTATCTGTGTCCAGGTGTATCCGTGTCCAGGTGTACCCATGTCCAGGTGTATCTGTGTCCAGGTGTATCACTGTCCAGGTGTATACGTGCCCAGGTGTATCCATGTCCAGGTGTACCTGTGCCCAGGGGCATCTGTGTCCAGGTGTATCTGTGTCCAGGTGTATCCCTGTCCAGGTGTATCCGTGCCCAGGGGCATCTGTGTCCAGGTGTATCTGTGTCCAGGTGTATCCCTGTCCAGGTGTATCCGTGCCCAGGTGTATCCATGTCCAGGTGTATCCATGTCCAGGTGTATTCCTGTCCAGTTGTATCTGTGTCCAGGCGTATCTTTGCTCAACTGTATCCCTGTCCAGCTGTATCCGTGTCCAGGTGTATCCCTGTCCAGGTGTCTCTGTGTCCAGGTGTATCCGTGTCCAGGTGTATCTGTGCCCAGGTGTATCTGTGTCCAGGTGTATCCGTGTCCAGGTGTACCCGTGTCCAGGTGTATCTGTGCCCAGGTGTATCCATGTCCAGGTGTACCCGTGCCCAGGGGCATCTGTGTCCAGGTGTACCTGTGTCAAGGTGTATCCGTGCCCAGGTGTATCCATGTCCAGGTGTACCTGTGTCCAGGTGTATCCATGTCCAGGTGTGTCTGTGTCCAGGTGTATCCCTGTACAGTTGTATTCATGTCCAGGTGTATCCATGTCCAGGTGTATCCCTGTCCAGGTGTATCTGTGTCCAGCTGTATCCCTGTCCAGTAGTATCCATACCCCGCTGTATCCATGTTCAGATGTATCTGTGCCCAGCTGTATCCCTGTCCAGGTGTATCCGTGTCCAGGTGTAGCCATGTCCAAGTGTACCTGTGTCCAGGTGTATCCGTGTCCAGGTGTATCCGTGTCCAGGTGTATCCGTGTCCAGGTGTATCCGTGACCAGGTGTAACCCTGTCCAGGTGTATCCGCGTCCAGTTGTATCCGTGTCCAGGTGTATCCGTGTCCAGGTGTATCCATGTCCAGGTGTATCCGTGTCCAAGCGTATCCCTGTCCAGGCGTATCTGTGTCCAGGCGTATCCCTGTCCAGGTGTATCCGTGTCCAGGTCTATCCCTGTCCAGGTGTATCCATGTCCAGGTGTATTCCTGTCCAGTTGTATCTGTGTCCACTCGTATCTTTGCTCAACTGCATCCCTGTCCAGCTGTATCTGTGTCCAGGTGTATCCGTGTCCAGGTGTATCCATGTCCAGGTGTATCCATGTCCAAGCATATCCCTGTCCAGGCGTATCTGTGTCCAGGCGTATCCATGTCCAGGTGTATCCGTGTCCAGGTCTATCCCTGTCCAGGTGTATCCATGTCCAGGTGTATCCCTGTCCAGGCGTATCCCTGTCCAGGCGTATCCGTGTCCAGGTGTACCCGTGTCCAGGTGTATCCCTGTCCAGATGTACCCGTGTCCAGGCGTATCCCTGTCCAGGCGTATCCATGTCCAGGTGTATCCATGTCCAGGTGTACCCGTGTCCAGGTGTATCCCTGTCCAGGCGTATCTGTGTCCAGGTGTACCTGTGTCCAGGTTTATCCCTGTCCAGGTGTACCCGTGTCCAGGCGTATCCATGCTCAAGAGTATCTGTGTCCAGGTGTATCTGTGTCCAGGTGTATCTGTGTCCAGCTGTATCCTGTCCAGGTGCATCCGTGTTCAGGTGCATCCGTGTCCAGTTGTATCTGTGTCCAGGTGTATCCCTGCCCAGTTGTATCTGTGTCCAGTTGTATCCGTGTAATGGTGTATCCCTGTCCAGGCGTATCCATGTCCTGGTGTACTTGTGTCCATGTGTATCCCTGTCCAGTTGTATTCATGTCCAGGTGTATCCGTGCCCAGGTGGACCCGTGTCCAGCTGTGTCCGTGTCCAGATGTATCCATGCCCAGGTGTATCCATGCCCAGCTGTATCCTTGTCCAGGTGTATCCGTGTCCAGATGTATCGGTGCCCAGCTGTATACATGTCCAGGTGTATCCATGCCCAGCTGCATCCCTGTCCAGGTGCATCCGTGTCCAGGTGTATCTCTGTCCAGGTGTATCGCTGTCCAGGGGTATCCGTGCCCAGGTGTATCCGTGTCCAGGTGTACCTGTGTCCAGGATTATCAGTGTCCAGGTGTATCCCTGTCCAGGTGTATCCTTGCCCAGGTTTATCCATGCCCAGGTGTATCCACGTCCAGACGTATCTGTGTCCAGGTGTATCCCTATCCAGGTGTATCCGTGCCCAGGTGTATACATGTCCACGTGTACATGTGTCCAGGTGTATCTGTGTCCAGGTGTATCTGTTCCCAGGTGTATCTGTGTCCAGGTGTATCCGTGTCCAGGTGTACCCATGTCCAGCTGTATCTGTGTCCAGGTGTATCCCTGTCCAGGTGTACCTGTGCCCAGGTGTATCCGTGTCAAGGTGTATCCCTGTCCAGGTGTATCCCTGTCCAGGTGTATCCATGCCCAGGTGTAACCCTGTCCAGGTGTACCTGTGTCCAGGTGTATCCGTGTCCAGGTGTATCTGTGTCCAGGTGTATCTGTGTCCAGGTGTATCTGTGTCCAGGTGTATCCGTGTCCAGGTGTACCCATGTCCAGGTGTATCCGTGCCCAGGGGTATCCATGTCCAGGTGTACCCGTGCCCAGGGGCATCTGTGTCCAGGTGTACCTGTGTCAAGGTGTATCCGTGCCCAGGTGTATCCATGTCCAGGTGTACCTGTGTCCAGGTGTATCCATGTCCAGGTGTATCTGTGTCCAGGTGTATCCCTGTCCAGTTGTATTCAGGTCCAGATGTGTCCATGTCCAGGTGTATCCCTGTCCAGGTGTATCTGTGTCCAGGTGTATCCCTGTCCAGTAGTATCCATTGCCCCGCTGTATCCATGTTCAGATGTATCTGTGCCCAGCTGTATCCCTGTCCAGGTGTATCCCTGTCCAGGTGTATCCGCGTCCAGTTGTATTCGTGTCCAGGTGTATCCGTGTCCAGGTGTATCCATGTCCAGGTGTATCTGTGTCCAAGCGTATCCCTGTCCAGGCGTATCTGTGTCCAGGCGTATCCGTGTCCAGGTGTATCCGTGTCCAGGTCTATCCCTGTCCAGGTGTATCCCTGTCCAGGTGTATCTGTGTCCAGGTGTATCGCTGTCCAGGTGTATCCCTGTCCAGGTGTATCCGCGTCCAGGTGTATCCGCGTCCAGTTGTATCCGTGTCCAGGTGTATCCATGTCCAGGTGTATCCATGTCCAGATGTATCCGTGTCCAAGCGTATCCCTGTCCAGGCGTATCTGTTTCCAGGCGTATCCGTGTCCAGGTGTATCCGTGTCCAGGTCTATCCCTGTCCAGGTGTATCCATGTCCAGGTGTATCCCTGTCCAGGCGTATCCCTGTCCAGGCGTATCCGTGTCCAGGTGTACCCGTGTCCAAGTGTATCCATGTCCAGATGTACCCGTGTCCAGTCGTATCCCTGTCCAGGCGTATCCATGTCCAGGTGTATCCATGTCCAGGTGTACCCGTGTCCAGGCGTATCCCTGTCCAGGCGTATCTGTGTCCAGGTGTACCTGTGTCCAGGTGTATCCCTGTCCAGGTGTACCTGTGTCCAGGCGTATCCATGCTCAAGAGTATCTGTGACCAGGTGTATCTGTGTCCAGGTGTATCTGTGTCCAGTTGTATCTGTGTCCAGCTGTATCCCTGTCCAGGTGCATCCGTGTTCAGGTGCATCCGTGTCCAGTTATATCTGTGTCCTGGTGTATCCCTGCCCAGTTGTATCTGTGTCCAGGTGTATCCGTGTAATAGTGTATCCCTGTCCAGGCGTATCCATGTCCTGGTGTATTTGTGTCCATGTGTATCCCTGTCCAGTTGTATTCATGTCCAGGTGTATCCGTGTCCAGATGTATCGGTGCCCAGCTGTATCCATGTCCAGGTGTATCCGTGCCCGGCTGCATCCCTGTCCAGGTGCATCCATGTCCAGGTGTATCTGTGTCCAGGTGTATCGCTGTCCAGGGGTATCCGTGCCCAGGTGTATCCGTGTCCAGGTGTACCTGTGTCCATGTGTATCAGTGTCCAGGTGTATCCCTGTCCAGGTGTATCCTTGCCCAGGTGTATCCATGCCCAGGTGTATCCACGTCCAAACGTACCTGTGTCCAGGTGTATCCCTATCCAGGTGTATCCGTGCCCAGGTGTATACATGTCCAGGTGTACATGTGTCCAGGTGTATCTGTGTCCAGGTGTATCTGTTCCCAGGTGTATCTGTGTCCAGGTGTATCCGTGTCCAGGTGTACCCATGTCCAGGTGTATCTGTGTCCAGGTGTATCCCTGTCCAGGTGTATCCGTGCCCAGGTGTATCCATGTCCAGGTGTACCTGTGCCCAGGGGCATCTGTGTCCAGGTGTATCTGTGTCCAGGTGTATCCCTGTCCAGGTGTATCCGTGCCCAGGTGTATCCATGTCCAGGTGTATCCTTGTCCAGGTGTATCCATGCCCAGGTGTAACCCTGTCCAGGTGTACCTGTGTCCAGGTGTATCCGTGTCCAGGTGTATCTGTGCCCAGGTGTATCTGTGTCCAGGTGTATCCGTGTCCAGGTGTACCCGTGTCCAGGTGTATCTGTGCCCAGGTATATCCATGTCCAGGTGTACCCGTGCCCAGGAGCATCTGTGTCCAGGTGTACCTGTGTCAAGGTGTATCTGTGCCCAGGTGTATCCATGTCCAGGTGTACCTGTGTCCAGGTGTATCCATGTCCAGGTGTGTCTGTGTCCAGGTGTATTCCTGTCCAGTTGTATTCATGTCCAGGTGTATCCATGTCCAGGTGTATCCCTGTCCAGGTGTATCTGTGTCCAGCTGTATCCCTGTCCAGTAGTATCCATGCCCCGCTGTATCCATGTTCAGATGTATCTGTGCCCAGCTGTATCCCTATCCAGGTGTATCCGTGTCCAAGTGTACCCATGTCCAAGTGTACCTGTGTCCAGGAGTATCCGTGTCCAGGTGTATCCGTGTCCAGGTGTATCCGTGTCCAGGTGTATCCGTGACCAGGTGTAACCCTGTCCAGGTGTATCCGCGTCCAGTTGTATCTGTGTCCAGGTGTATCCGTGTCCAGGGGTATCCATGTCCAGGTGTATCCGTGTCCAAGCGTATCCCTGTCCAGGCGTATCTGTGTCCAGGCGTATCCCTGTCCAGGTGTATCCATGTCCAGGTGTATTCCTGTCCAGTTGTATCTGTGTCCAGGCGTATCTTTGCTCAACTGTATCCCTGTCCAGCTGTATCCGTGTCCAGGTGTATCCCTGTCCAGGTGTATCTGTGTCCAGGTGTATCGCTGTCCAGGTGTATCCCTGTCCAGGTGTATCCGCGTCCAGGTGTATCCGCGTCCAGTTGTATCCGTGTCCAGGTGTATCTGTGTCCAGGTGTATCCATGTCCAGGTGTATCCGTGTCCAAGCGTATCCCTGTCCAGGCGTATCTGTGTCCAGGCGTATCCATGTCCAGGTGTATCCGTGTCCAGGTCTATCCCTGTCCAGGTGTATCCATGTCCAGGTGTATCCCTGTCCAGGCGTATCCCTGTCCAGGCGTATCCGTGTCCAGGTGTACCCGTGTCCAGGTGTATCCCTGTCCAGATGTACCCGTGTCCAGGCGTATCCCTGTCCAGGCGTATCCATGTCCAGGTGTATCCCTGTCCAGGCGTATCTGTGTCCAGGTGTACCTGTGTCCAGGTGTACTCATGTCCAGGCGTATCCATGCTCAAGAGTATCTGTGTCCAGGTGTATCTGTGTCCAGGTGTATCTGTGTCCAGCTGTATCCCTGTCCAGGTGCATCTGTGTCCAGGTGTATCCCTGCCCAGTTGTATCTGTGTCCAGTTGTATCCGTGTAATGGTGTATCCCTGTCCAGGCGTATCCATGTCCTGGTGTACTTGTGTCCATGTGTATCCCTGTCCAGTTGTATTCATGTCCAGTTGTATCCATGCCCAGGAGGACCCGTGTCCAGCTGTGTCCGTGTCCAGATGTATCCATGCCCAGGTGTATCCATGCCCAGCTGTATACTTGTCCAGGTGTATCCGTGTCCAGATGTATCGGTGCCCAGCTGTATCCATGTCCAGGTGTATCCATGCCCAGCTGCATCCCTGTCCAGGTGCATCCGTGTCCAGGTGTATCTCTGTCCAGGTGTATCGCTGTCCAGGGGTATCCGTGCCCAGGTGTATCCGTGTCCAGGTGTACCTGTGTCCAGGTTTATCAGTGTCCAGGTGTATCCCTGTCCAGGTGTATCCTTGCCCAGGTGTATCCATGCCCAGGTGTATCCACGTCCAGACGTATCTGTGTCCAGGTGTATCCCTATCCAGGTGTATCCATGCCCAGGTGTATACATGTCCACGTGTACATGTGTCCAGGTGTATCCGTGTCCAGGTGTATCTGTTCCCAGGTGTATCTGTGTCCAGGTGTATCCGTGTCCAGGTGTACCCATGTCCAGCTGTATCTGTGTCCAGGTGTATCCCTGTCCAGGTGTATCCGTGCCCAGGTGTATCCATGTCCAGGTGTACCTGTGCCCAGGGGCATCTGTGTCCAGGTGTATCTGTGTCCAGGTGTATCCCTGTCCAGGTGTATCCGTGCCCAGGTGTATCCGTGTCAAGGTGTATCCCTGTCCAGGTGTATCCATGCCCAGGTGTAACCCTGTCCAGGTGTACCTGTGTCCAGGTGTATCTGTGTCCAGGTGTATCCGTGTCCAGGTGTACCCGTGTCCAGGTGTATCCGTGCCCAGGTGTATCCATGTCCAGGTGTACCCGTGCCCAGGGGCATCTGTGTCCAGGTGTACCTGTGTCAAGGTGTATCCGTGCCCAGGTGTATCCATGTCCAGGTGTACCTGTGTCCAGGTGTATCCATGTCCAGGTGTATCTGTGTCCAGGTGTATCCCTGTCCAGTTGTATTCATGTCCAGGTGTATCCATGTCCAGGTGTATCCCTGTCCAGGTGTATCTGTGTCCAGGTGTATCCCTGTCCAGTAGTATCCATTGCCCCGCTGTATCCATGTTCAGATGTATCTGTGCCCAGCTGTATCCCTGTCCAGGTGTATCCCTGTCCAGGTGTATCCGCGTCCAGTTGTATTCGTGTCCAGGTGTATCCGTGTCCAGGTGTATCCATGTCCAGGTGTATCTGTGTCCAAGCGTATCCCTGTCCAGGCGTATCTGTGTCCAGGCGTATCCGTGTCCAGGTGTATCCGTGTCCAGGTCTATCCCTGTCCAGGTGTATCCATGTCCAGGTGTATTCCTGTCCAGTTGTGTCTGTGTCCAGGCGTATCTTTGCTCAACTGTATCCCTGTCCAGTTGTATCCGTGTCCAGGTGTATCCGTGTCCAGGTGTATCCATGTCCAGGTGTATCCCTGTCCAGGCATATCCCTGTCCAGGCATATCCCTGTCCAGGCGTATCCGTGTCCAGGTGTACCCGTGTCCAGGTGTAACCCTGTCCAGATGTACCCATGTCCAGGCGTATCCCTGTCCAGGCTTATCCATGTCCAGGTGTATCCATGTCCAGGTGTACCCGTGTCCAGGCGTAATCCCTGTCCAGGCGTATCTGTGTCCAGGTGTACCTGTGTCCAGGTGTATCCCTGTCCAGGTGTACCCGTGTCCAGGCGTATCCATGCTCAAGAGTATCTGTGTCCAGGTGTATCTGTGTCCAGGTGTATCCCTGCCCAGTTGTATCTGTGTCCAGGTGTATCCGTGTAATGGTGTATCCCTGTCCAGGCGTATCCATGTCCTGATGTATTTGTGTCCAGGTGTATCCCTGTCCAGGTGTATCCATGTCCAGGTGTATCCCTGTCCAGGCATATCCCTGTCCAGGCATATCCCTGTCCAGGCGTATCCGTGTCCAGGTGTACCCGTGTCCAGGTGTAACCCTGTCCAGATGTACCCATGTCCAGGCGTATCCCTGTCCAGGCTTATCCATGTCCAGGTGTATCCATGTCCAGGTGTACCCGTGTCCAGGCGTAATCCCTGTCCAGGCGTATCTGTGTCCAGGTGTACCTGTGTCCAGGTGTATCCCTGTCCAGGTGTACCCGTGTCCAGGCGTATCCATGCTCAAGAGTATCTGTGTCCAGGTGTATCTGTGTCCAGGTGTATCCCTGCCCAGTTGTATCTGTGTCCAGGTGTATCCGTGTAATGGTGTATCCCTGTCCAGGCGTATCCATGTCCTGATGTATTTGTGTCCAGGTGTATCCCTGTCCAGGTGTATCCATGTCGAGGTGTATCACTGCCCAGGTGTATCCATGTCCAGGTGTACCTGTGTCCAGGTGTATCCCTGTCCAAGTGTATCCATGTCCAGGTGTACCCATGTCCAGGTGTATCACTGTCCAGGTGTATCTATGTCCAGACGTACCCGTGTCCAGGTGTATCCGTGCCCAGGTGTATCTGTGTCCAGGTGTACCTGTGTCCAGGTGTATCCGTGCCCAGGTGTACCTGTGTCCAGTTGTATCCCTGTCCAGCTGTATCCATGTCCAGGTGTATCCGAGTCCAGGTGTATCCATGTCCAGATGTATCCGTGCCCAGGTGTATCCATCCCCAGCCGTATCTGTGTCCAGGCGTATCCGTGTCCAGATGTATCGGTGCCCAGTTGTATCCATGTCCAGGTGTACCTGTGCCCAGGGGCATCTGTGTCCAGGTGTATCTGTGTCCAGGTGTATCCCTGTCCAGGTGTATCCGTGCCCAGGTGCACCCGTGTCCAGGTGTATCCCTGTCCAGGTGTATCCATGCCCAGGTGTAACACTGTCCAGGTGTACCTGTGTCCAGGTGTATCCGTGTCCAGGTGTATCTGTGCCCAGGTGTATCTGTATCCAGGTGTATCCGTGTCCAGGTGTACCCGTGTCCAGGTGTATCCGTGCCCAGGTGTATCCATGTCCAGGTGTACCCGTGCCCAGGGGCATCTGTGTCCAGGTGTACCTGTGTCAAGGTGTATCCGTGCCCAGGTGTATCCATGTCCAGGTGTACCTGTGTCCAGGTGTATCCATGTCCAGGTGTGTCTGTGTCCAGGTGTATCCCTGTCCTGTTGTATTCATGTCCAGGTGTATCCATGTCCAGGTGTATCCCTGTCCAGGTGTATCTGTGTCCAGGTGTATCCCTGTCCAGTAGTATCCATACCACGCTGTATCCATGTTCAGATGTATCTGTGCCCAGCTGTATCCCTGTCCAGGTGTATCCGTGTCCAGGTGTACCCATGTCCAAGTGTACCTGTGTCCAGGTGTATCCGTGTCCAGGTGTATCCGTGTCCAGGTGTATCCGTGACCAGGTGTATCCCTGTCCAGGTGTATCCACGTCCAGTTGTATCCGTGTCCAGGTGTATCCGTGTCCAGGTGTATCCATGTCCAGGTGTATCCGTGTCCAAGCGTATCCCTGTCCAGGCGTATCTGTGTCCAGGCGTATCCGTGTCCAGGTGTATCCGTGTCCAGGTCTATCCCTGTCCAGGTGTATCCATGTCCAGGTGTATTCCTGTCCAGTTGTATCTGTGTCCAGGCGTATCTTTGCTCAACTGTATCCCTGTCCAGCTGTATCCGTGTCCAGGTGTATCCCTGTCCAGGTGTATCTGTGTCCAGGTGTATCGCTGTCCAGGTGTATCCCTGTCCAGGTGTATCCGCGTCCAGGTGTATCCGCATCCAGTTGTATCCGTGTCCAGGTGTATCCGTGTCCAGGTGTATCCGTGTCCAGGTGTATCCATGTCCAGGTGTATCCGTGTCCAAGCGTATCCCTGTCCAGGCGTATCTTTTTCCAGGCGTATCCGTGTCCAGGTGTATCCGTGTCCAGGTCTATCCCTGTCCAGGTGTATCCATGTCCAGGTGTATCCCTGTCCAGGCGTATCCCTGTCCAGGCGTATCCGTGTCCAGGTGTACCTTGTCCAAGTGTATCCATGTCCAGATGTACCCGTGTCCAGTCGTATCCCTGTCCAGGCGTATCCATGTCCAGGTGTATCCATGTCCAGGTGTACCCGTGCCCAGGCGTATCCCTGTCCAGGCGTATCTGTGTCCAGGTGTACCTGTGTCCAGGTGTATCCCTGTCCAGATGTACCTGTGTCCAGGCGTATCCATGCTCAAGAGTATCTGTGACCAGGTGTATCTGTGTCCAGGTGTATCTGTGTCCAGGTGTATCTGTGTCCAGCTGTATGCCTGTCCAGGTGCATCCGTGTTCAGGTGCATCCGTGTCCAGTTGTATCTGTGTCCAGGTGTATCCCTGCCCAGTTGTATCTGTGTCCAGGTGTATCCGTGTAATGGTGTATCCCTGTCCAGGCGTATCCATGTCCTGGTGTAATTGTGTCCATGTGTATCCCTGTCCAGTTGTATTCATGTCCAGGTGTATCCGTGCCCAGGTGTACCCGTGTCCAGCTGTATCCATGTCCAGATGTATCCATGCCCAGCTGTATCCTTGTCCAGGTGTATCCGTGTCCAGATGTATCGGTGCCCAGCTGTATCCATGTCCAGGTGTATCCGTGCCCAGCTGCATCCCTGTCCAGGTGCATCCGTGTCCAGGTGTATCTGTGTCCAGGTGTATCGCTGTCCAGGGGTATCCGTGCCCAGGTGTATCCGTGTCCAGGTGTACCTGTGTCCAGGTGTATCAGTGTCCAGGTGTATCCCTGTCCAGGTGTATCCTTGCCCAGGTGTATCCATGCACAGTTGTATCCACGTCCAGACGTACCTGTGTCCAGGTGTATCCCTATCCAGGTTATCCGTGCCCAGGTGTATACATGTCCAGGTGTACATGTCTCCAGGTGTATCCGTGTCCAGGTTTATCTGTTCCCAGGTGTATCTGTGTCCAGGTGTATCCATGTCCAGGTGTACCCATGTCCAGGTGTATCTGTGTCCAGGTGTATCCCTGTCCAGGTGTATCCGTGCCCAGGTGTATCCATGTCCAGGTGTACATGTGCCCAGGGGCATCTGTGTCCAGGTGTATCTGTGTCCAGGTGTATCCCTGTCCAGGTGTATCCGTGCCCAGGTGTATCCGTGTCCAGCTGTATCCCTGTCCAGGTGTATCCATGCCCAGGTGTAACCCTGTCCAGGTGTACCTGTGTCCAGGTGTATCCGTGTCCAGGTGTATCTGTGCCCAGGTGTATCTGTGTCCAGGTGTATCCGTGTCCAGGTGTACCCGTGTCCAGGTGTATCCGTGCCCAGGTGAATCCGTGCCCAGGTGTATCCATGTCCAGGTGTACCCTTGCCCAGGTGTATCCATGTCCTGGTCTACCTGTGTCAAGGTGTATCCGTGCCCAGGTGTATCCATGTCCAGGTGTACCTGTGTCCAGGTCTATCCCTGTCCAGGTGTATCCATGTCCAGGTGTATCCCTGTCCAGGCGTATCCCTGTCCAGGCGTATCCGTGTCCAGGTGTACCCGTGTCCAGGTGTATCCATGTCCAGATGTACCCGTGTCCAGTTGTATCCCTGTCCAGGCGTATCCATGTCCAGGTGTATCCATGTCCAGGTGTACCCGTGTCCAGGCGTATCCCTGTCCAGGCGTATCTGTGTCCAGGTGTACCTGTGTCCAGGCGTATCCCTGTCCAGGTGTACCCATGTCCAGGCATATCCATGCTCAAGAGTATCTGTGTCCAGGTGTATCCGTGTCCAGGTGTATCTGTGTCCAGCTGTATCCCTGTCCAGGTGCATCCGTGTTCAGGTGCATCCGTGTCCAGTTGTATCTGTGTCCAGGTGTATCCCTGCCCAGTTGTATCTGTGTCTAGGTGTATCCGTGTAATGGTGTATCCCTGTCCAGGCGTATCCATGTCCTGGTGTATTTGTGTCCATGTGTATCCCTGTCCAGTTGTATTCATGTCCAGGTGTATCCATGCCCAGGTGTACCTGTGTCCAGCTGTGTCCGTGTCCAGATGCATCCATGCCCAGGTGTATCCATGCCAGCTGTATCCTTGTCCAGGTGTATCCGTGTCCAGATGTATCGGTGCCCAGCTGTATCCATGTCCAGGTGTATCCATGCCCAGCTGCATCCCTGTCCAGGTGCCTCCGTGTCCAGGTGTATCTGTGTCCAGGTGTATCGCTGTCCAGGGGTATCCTTGCCCAGGTGTATCCATGCACAGGTGTATCCACGTCCAGACGTACCTGTGTCCAGGTGTATCCCTATCCAGGTGTATCCGTGCCCAGTTGTATACATGTCCAGGTGTACGTGTGTCCAGGTGTATCTGTGTCCAGGTGTATCTGTGCCCAGGTGTATCTGTGTTCAGGTGTATCCGTGTCCAGGTGTACCCGTGTCCAGGTGTATCCGTGCCCAGGTGTATCCATGTCCAGGTGTACCCGTGCCCAGGGGCATCTGTGTCCAGGTGTACCTGTGTCAAGGTGTATCCGTGCCCAGGTGTATCCATGTCCAGGTGTACCTGTGTCCAGGTGTATCCATGTCCAGGTGTATCTGTGTCCAGGTGTATCCCTGTCCAGTTGTATTCATGTCCAGGTGTATCCATGTCCAGGTGTATCCCTGTCCAGGTGTATCTGTGTCCAGGTGTATCCCTGTCCAGTAGTATCCATGCCCCTCTGTATCCATGTTCAGATGTATCTGTGCCCAGCTGTATCCCTGTCCAGGTGTATCCGTGTCCAGGTGTACCCATGTCCAAGTGTACCTGTGTCCAGGTGTATCCGTGTCCAGGTGTATCCGTGTCCAGGTGTATCCGTGACCAGGTGTATCCCTGTCCAGGTGTATCCGCGTCCAGTTGTATCCGTGTCCAGGTGTATCCGGGTCCAGGTGTATCCATGTCCAGGTGTATCCGTGTCCAAGCGTATCCCTGCCCAGGCGTATCTGTGTCCAGGCGTATCAGTGTCCAGGTGTATCCGTGTCCAGGTCTATCCCTGTCCAGATGTATCCATGTCCAGGTGTATTCCTGTCCAGTTGTATCTGTGTCCAGGCGTATCTTTGCTCAACTGTATCCCTGTCCAGCTGTATCCGTGTCCAGATGTATCCCTGCCAAGGTGTATCCATGTCAAGGTGTATCACTGCCCAGGTGTATCCGTGTCCAGATGCACCCATGTCCAGGTGTATCCGCGTCCAGTTGTATCCGTGTCCAGGTGTATCCGGGTGCAGGTGTATCCATGTCCAGGTGTATCCGTGTCCAAGCGTAGCCCTCTCCAGGCGTATCTGTGTCCAGGCGTATCCGTGTCCAGGTGTATCCGTGTCCAGGTCTATCCCTGTCCAGGTGTATCCATGTCCAGGTGTATTCCTGTCCAGTTGTATCTGTGTCCAGGCGTATCTTTGCTCAACTGTATCCCTGTCCAGCTGTATCCGTGTCCAGATGTATCCCTGTCCAGGTGTATCTGTGTCCAGGTGTATCGCTGTCCAGGTGTATCCCTGTCCAGGTGTATCCGCGTCCAGGTGTATCCGCGTCCAGTTGTATCCGTGTCCAGGTGTATCCGTGTCCAGGTGTATCCATGTCCAGGTGTATCCGTGTCCAAGCGTATCCCTGTCCAGGCGTATCTATGTCCAGGCGTATCCGTGTCCAGGTGTATCCGTGTCCAGGTCTATCCCTGTCCAGGTGTTTCCATGTCCAGGTGTATCCCTGTCCAGGCGTATCCCTGTCCAGGCGTATCCGTGTCCAGGTGTACCCGTGTCCAGGTGTATCCCTGTCCAGATGTACCCGTGTCCAGGCGTACCCCTTCCAGGCGTATCCATGTCCAGGTGTATCCATGTCCAGGTGTACCCGTGTCCAGGCGTAATCCCTGTCCAGGCGTATCTGTGTCCAGGTGTACCTGTGTCCAGGTGTATCCCTGTCCAGGTGTACCCGTGTCCAGGCGTATCCATGCTCAAGAGTATCTGTGTTCAGGTGTATCTGTGTCCAGGTGTATCTGTGTTCAGGTGTATCTGTGTCCAGGTGTATCTGTGTCCAGGTGTATCTGTGTCCAGGTGTATCCCTGTCCAGGTGTATCCCTGTCCAGGTGTATCCGTGCCCAGGTGTATCCATGTCCTGGTGTATGTGTCCAGGTGTATCCGTGTCCAGGTGTATCTGTGTCCAGGTGTATCTATGTCCCGGTGTATCCGTGTCCAGGTGTATCTGTGTCCAGGTGTATCCCTGTCCAAGTGTATCTGTGTCCAGGTGTATCCATGTCCAGGTGTATCCGTGTCCAGGTGTAACTGTGTATTTTACACCCAGTGAGGTTGGAAAGGGTCTGGAACTCATTGCCTGAGTCCGAAGCTCTCAGCTTGTTTAACAAGGCTCCGGGGTCAAAAGAATCTTCAAACGCAGACGGTGGGGGGCGGATTGGGGGTTGGAATTGGACAGATACTCGACGGGGACACGTTTACGGGGGTTAAAGGGGGGAGCAGGGAGGGCGTCTAATGGGCTGGATCGTTCAAAGAGCTAGCACAAGCACGATGGGCTGAATGGCCTCCCCTTATTACCCCTCCCGCCCTCACCTCCGGGCTCGAGAAGCTGCCGCCGGGGATCCCGGCCACTGAGGGCTACATCAGGTTCGTCTGCGTCTCAGATCCTCACCAGCGCACAGGCGCTCTGAGGCTGCCGGAGGGTGAGGTTCTCGCCCACGCCGGAGACTTCACCAACATGGGCCACAGGAGGGAGATCGAGGGCTTCGCTGCTGGCTGGGTCAGCACCTCACCCTGTCCTCCCCGATCGCGAACCCCCACCCCATTTGCTGTCCGCGCATGACTGGCTGTGAGATTACTGGGGTGCTACACACACACACACACACATACGCACGCACGCACACACACACACACGTGTGCGCATACACACGCACGCACACACACACACACACGCACACACGCAGACACGTGCGGGCACACACACGCACACACACACACGCAGACACGCACACACACACACACACACGCACACACACACACACGCAGACACGTGCGAGCACACATACGCACACACACACACGCAGACACGCACACACACACACACACGCGCAGACACGCACACACACACACACACACACACAGACACGCACACACACACACACACACGCGCAGACACGTGCGGGCACACACACACACACGCACACACGCAGACACGTGCGGGCACACACACACACACGCACACACGCAGACACGTACGGGCACACACACACACACGCACACACACACACACACACGCAGACATGTGCACACCCACAAGCGCAGACATGTGCACACGCATACACACATGCGCGCACACACACACAGCCACACGTGTTCACACATGCGCACACACAGCCACACACATGTGTGCACACGCGCACACACAGCCACACACGTGTGCGCACATGCAAATACACAGCCTCACATGTGTGCGTGCATGCGCACACAGCCTCACAAATGCACGCAAATACACAGCCACACACGCGCACACACACCCACACACGTGAGCGCACACATAGCCACACATGCGTGCATGCACATATGCACACAAATGTACACAAACGCACACATGCGTGTGCATGCCACACACACGTGCACCCACCCTCAAACACACACACACACATGTACACATGTGCACGCACACACACACATACACACACACTGAAATACAGATGCACGCACACACACATGTACGCATGCGCACATGCAGATGAGCACGCACACATGTTAACTGTATTTCTTTCTCTCTCTGTCCCTGCCCACCCTCCTCTCCCAGGGAGCTGCCAATTCCCGGAGAAGATAATCATCACTGGAAACCACGGGCTTCCCTTCGACAGGAGATTCATGGAGTCAGGTCCTTACAGAAACCTGGGACTCAACCCCAAGGACGATCTGACCAGCCTCCTGGGGGTCTGCACCTACCTCCAGGACCCTGCGGTGGTGGTCAAAGGCTTCAAAGTGTATGATTCACCCTGGTATGTTGGGCGTGGGGTGTGGGGGGGGGCGGTGGTGGAGAGGGGGTGGGGGGTGGTGGTGGAATTAGGCTTTGAGATAAGGGAATGTTTCGCCTGTCCAGGCGGCTCCTGGGTTGCGTAAGCTGGTGGAGTAAGGGGGTGGGGGGGTGGGACGGGGGTGGGGGGGGTGGGGGCAGTAAATCAGCCCCAACCTCCCCTCCCGTTCTGCTCAGGATCGGATGGGCGATGCCCCACGCAGTTGAATAGTCCACGGACACTCTCCTGGGCGTTTGGGCTGACGGAGAGGTTCGCAATCGGTTGGGGGGGGGAGATGAGTGATTCCTCCATTTGTTGAGGGTCGTGGCCGCTGCTTCATGGGTTCAAGCGCCCGCCTGGTGATCAGGGGGTACAGGGTTCGAACATCGGCAACACTCCCCTGCCTGGTTATTCGATGGGGTGAGGGGTGAGGAATTGGAGGTGGGAGGGAAGGAGGAACCGTGAGAGGAGCAGAGGGAGTGCTGGGAAATGTTCGCGGTCCCAGACGATGAGGAGATTGGTGCCGCGGGAGCACCGAGGTTGGCTCTGGGGGCTGATCCCCGAATCCATCACCAGAGGTGCCACACCACCCAGAAATACTTCAATAACCTGACCAGGACTGGGAAGGTCACCAGGGAACCAGCCCCAGTGCCGGGGTGTGGAAGGGCCCCCACTATTCAGGAGGCTGCTCGCTGGACGTACATTCCCGAGGGGGGGCAAGAGGGTGGGTTGCATTGGGGGTGTGTATGGGTAGGGTGTGTTGGGGGAGGGGTGTGTTGGGGGCGTGTTGGGGGTGGGGTGTGTTGGGGGTGGAGTGTGTTGGGGGTGGGGTGTGTTGGGTGTGTTGGGGTTGGGGTGTGTTGAGGGTGGGGTGTGTTGGGGTTGGGGTGTGTTGGGTGTGGAGTGTGTTGAGGTTGGGGTGTGTTGGGTGTGTTGGGGTTGGGATGTGTTGAGGGTGGGGTGTGTTGGGGGTGGGATGTGTTGGGGTTGCGGTGTGTTGGGGTTGGGGTGTGTTGGGGTTGGGGTGTGTTGGTGGTGTGGTGTGTTGGGATTGGGGGTGGGGTGTGTTGAGGGTGGGGTGTGTTGGGGTTGGGGTTGGGGTGTGTTGGGGGTGGGGTGTGTTGGGGTTGG